>NW_007377701.1:244872-335150 GCF_000475195.1 Diaphorina citri
GACCGTATTTTTATTATTTTCTACAAGTTCGGCCATGCCTTTTCTACAAGTTTGGCCATGCCTCGGGATGAACTAGCGGGATTCCGGAGCGAAGCGACGGAATTCAGCTAGTACCCCTATAAAATCCTTTTCATTTAGTAATAAGTACTTTGGTATCTACCTAGTGTGAGTTTTTATTAGGTATTATTTGTTTTAATTTTATGTTCAATATTTGTTTAATTTCACAGATATTCGGCATTGTCAACTTCCTCGTCTACTTGGTGGGTTCTTATCTTCTCTACACGGATCTGAAAATATCCCGCAGTGTAGGAGCTACGTAAACAACCAATATCTACCTATAAATAAGTTATTTGACGTATAAATATAAATTTACCTATAACTTGAACGTCACATCGCATCGATACAGACTGGAAATCAAGGGTTCTATTCCATGACATGATGGTCTTTTCAGTAGGTACTTTTCACTGCGAAGTGGGTATTTCTTTAGGTATTTTCCTTTAAGCATTTTCCCTCTTCTGAACCTCGTTTCCCGTCTTTTTCCTCTGATTTAATACAGGCGCTATCACTTCAAAAGAAGGGAAACGAGCTTCAGAACAGGGAAAATTCCAAAAGGGAAATTTTCTAATTTTACTACTTATAACTAAGATCACAATCAAAAGTTGAAACCATCCAGCCTAATTAGCTCGGGAGGAAGCTGGTTCGATTCCATCCTGAGGCGAACTTTTTCCTAAACAGAAGATATGGTTTGTTCTGGAAACAGCTGCCTTGTCCTCCTTTTCTCTTCGTTTTTGGGACGATTCCCTCTGTCGAAACTATTGCAAAAATAAGTTTTTGGACAAAAAATTAAGAACCATCTTCATTTTGTATATTCCAGGAGCTTCTAAACACAGTGGTATTCGCCCTCCTCTACCTGGTAGTGTCTATCATACAACTCAACGCATGGACAGGTCTCTACAATCCTCAGTTCAAAGATCCCAAACAAACATCAGGTACAAAAATCCAACGTGAGAACTTCTCTTTCGCGTACCATGCTGCCTTTTTTTAAAACTGGTTCACTGCACATCCCCAGTTCAGAGGCAATCTTATAGCTTGATACCTGTACCTAACTAAATAATCAAAAGATTAGGATCTTTACCTGTTTCAAAGCTTATTTCATTTGATTATATTCACAGGCTCACAAGGTTGTCCTAGCATCCATTTCAGATTATTTTCGAGCCATGTTCACAGGTAAGTTGACGCATAAATGTAGGGGATAATGCAGTGGCTCACGGCTTACATAACAAACATCAGGTTCAAAAATCTAACGTGAGAACTTCTCTTTTGCGTACCATGCTGCCTTTTTTTAAAACTGGTTCACTGCAGATCCCCAGTTCAGAGGCAATCTTATAGCTTGATACCTGTACCTAACTAAATAATCAAAAGATTAGGATCTTTACCTGTTTCAAAGCTTGGTGCCTACAGGATATTCTCAAAATAATGTGCTTATTTCATTTGATTATATTCACAGGCTCACAAGGTTGTCCTAGCATCCATTTCAGATTATTTTCGAGCCATGTTCACAGGTAAGTAGACCTATTTGCACCTATCTACAGCTTTAAAATGAATCCTTGAAAATATTAAAAGAAAATTGTCTTCGTATGGTTCCTTGGGACTATCTCCCCAAAAGATTTCAGTGGATAAAAAAAAAGAAATGAGATAATGGATAAGAAAAAGTCTCCATGTGGTTCCTTGTGACTATCTCCTCAAAAGATTTCAGTGGATTAAAAAAAAAAAAGAAATGAGATAATGGATAAGAAAAAAAGGAGAGGAAGAAGAAGAAGAAGACGACAGTGAAGAAGATGTTAATAAGAAAGAAGGAGAGAAGAAAAGAAACGTGTAGGTTGTATATTTTAAAGGAATTGTAAAAAAAAACAAAAAAAAAATGTTGACTTGTAACTCATATTTTTTTCCCCAGATGCCATGCGAGAATCAAAACAGTCGGAAATCTGTCTGAACGGAATCACTGCCCGCGGTATGAAGTTAGTACTGGACTATGCATACTCCGCTAGACTCGAGCTCAACGTAGATAATATTCAACATGTACTGCTCAGTGCTAGTCATGTACAGATTGAACCCCTGGTGGAAGCATGCTCCTCATATTTACAGGTAATTGTACTAATAGTTGAGTCTGATTGGCTGAAAATTTCGAAAACAACCAATTCTTATTATTCACTACCTTCCACGCTAACTTGACTGGCCATATTTAACATTTTTTATCCTTACTATTCACAGTCTCAGTTAGACCTGGACAACTGTGTGGACATTGCCAGCATAGCGGAAACCTACTCCCTGTCCAAACTCCGCAGCCAGGTCTATCGCTTCATGTGTTCTCACCTTCGTCAATTCTCGTCGTCCCCCGAGTTTGCCCGATTGAGTTCGTGTCAGCTCGAGTATTTGCTGGCGTGTGATTATCCTGTGGACATGGCGGAGAGTGATGTGCTGAGGATTTGTTTGCAATGGTTACACAACCATACCAGCGGAGAGAACAAGTGAGTAGGTAGTATCCCCATAAGAATCCTTCACAAAGTTACCAAGTCATCCATCAAGAACTCATAAGAACTATTAATCTTCAATCTTGAATTTATTTGTGGTAAAGCCTTTTCACAACTTTCGTGGATATCACAGCATTACTAAGTGCCTCCTTTTGCCAATCAATTTCCATATTTCAATAATCTTTTTACACTCGTAATGCCGCCCCTGGTCGCTACTTGATTAAAGTAACTACTCAGTTGTCCTCAGGAGGCTTAGCTGAGTGCACCCCGAATTTCAAGCTCAGAGTCGAAAAAACTTTGACCCTGCTGGGAATCAAACCTGGGACTTCCGGCGTGCAATCCTAATGTGATACTCACTTGATCACGGATGTTACCAAGAACTACACTTTTGAATCTGTAACCTCCGTGGCCGAGTGGGTATCACACTAAGCTTGTACGCCGCGCCAGAGGTCCCGGGTTTGATTCTCGGCTGGGTCGAAGTTTTTCGGCCCTGTGCTTGGAGCTTGGAGTTTGGAGGCCGGCGTTTCTAGTCAGTATTTTGACATTTTCCAGTCAGCTCTATTTTTATTAATTTTTATGTAAAAAAAAGTTCAATTCTATTTTAGTTTTGGGTCGATTGGATTGGACCACATCACATGTCTTCAGGCACACTCCATTTGTCTAGGTTTACCTTGCCCTTGGGGTCAAGTTAATATTTTAATTCGAAAAAAACTATTTTGCTAATTTAATATGAAGAAACCAATTTACTGATACCCCTTTACTGATGTGAAGAAACCAATTCCAGGTCACTAAACAAATCGCTCCGCTCAACGTGTGAACGGATCTTTCGTCTCATCAATTTCGCTCACATTTCCCCTAACAGTGCTGTGATTGTAAACGACCCTTTCCTTCAAGCAAACCCCGTGTGTGCTAAGGCCTTGTATACACACTGTAAGAAACAACAGGGCCAGACGGAATCTAATAGCTCCCTTGTACATAATCCTCTGCTCAACTCACGAGGTAATTGTTAGTTTGATTGAGGCTTCACGTTTAACGTCACTGAATAACTTTTACGGGGACTACCTACTTACATTAACTTCATCCAGCTTGAGTAGGGCCAATAACGCACAACTTGCTATCGCCAATGGCTCTCACACAATGTTTACCTACAAAAAAGTGACAACTTGCCAGCCTAGTTAGCTTGGAGGGTAGCGCGTATGCCTTGTAAGCGCTCCACGTACAACTTACTACCGCCACTGGCTCTCACACAATGTTTACCTACAAAAAAGTGACAACTTGCCAGCCTAGTTAGCTTGGAGGGTAGCGCGTCTGCCTTGTAAGCGCTAGGTCGCGGGTTCGATTCCCGCCCGGGGCTTAGTTTATCTAAAGTATCTAAACGGATAATGTTGGTTCTTGGACCGGCTGGCTTTCTCCTATCCTGTCTACTTTCTCTCTTCGTTTTCGGGACGATAAGACCTTAGCAGTTACAGCTCCCTCTATCAAACCTCTTTCAAAAAAATCTTTCTTCTCTCTACACAGGTATGGAGTTAGCCATAGTCAAGGTAGGCGGGTTCAGCCTAGCTGGTATCACCAATGAAATCACCTACTATCTCCCATCTGTGGGCAAATGGAAACATCTCACCTCTATACCCCATGTGGAACAATGTAACTTTGGTACTGCTGTGCTTGATAATCAACTGTATGTAGTTGGGGGATGCTTCAATCAGGCGCTACAGGTAAGTGGATTACTATTATTTTGAAGTGGCAGGGTTCTCCTGAAGGAGCTCTTCCGCCCAACCACTGTTGGTATTTGTAGTAAGGGGGGTGGAGACAAAAAAACAAAAATGCAACTTTTGCTTCTTCATAATTTAGAAATCAGGAATAACCGAGAGTTACTGAAAATGTTTCAATTTCGCTTTTTCTACCGTGGTAGAAAGGGATCTTTACTCGTAAAATTTGTAGCCAAAACCAAATGTCATCCCAAAACAATCACCCTGATTGAGAGGCTGACGAAAGACGCCGACCCCGTCTGTACACGGGAGAAGGCGAGGAAAAAGAAGAAGAAAAAAAAAGAAAAGGATCTTTACATCTTAACCGAAATATTTCTGACATCCCGTCCTTCTGAAAGACATTGATAAGGGAAATAAAAATATTGATATTGATAACAATAATATTTTTGAGTACACTTGTGAAAATCATTAATCGCACACATTTCAAGCCACATACATCAATCTGATACATTTCCCATCACATTATCCCAGGGTCCTTGTGTTCACATCTCCCCCTTGTTACTCCTTGGTGATCGCGGTGGTGAATAGCAGCAGTTCCCACTGGACAGCACATTGAATTGTCCGCCGGACCCTGAACCTGAACCTGACTGACAGTACCCCCCACACTACGGAGGGGAGGGGGGTGGTGGCACTTGGCAGGGGAGGGGGGAGGAGAGGAGCAGCAGGGCGGGGGTGGCGGGGGACTATAGTCATCCTCTTCGTAACATTCCGAAGGAGGTGGACAGTCACAGTCTGGCTTCCAGTTGATGGTAAACTCGAGACGTCTCAATAGACAATACCCGATGGTGAACAGACTGATCAGAGGTCCCATGAGATTCACCACGGACAGGTTTCCAAGCCACGAGTCGCCCAGCGCGGGAAATATCTGACACAGGAGCAACATGTGAAACTCCAACTTCCACGCGAGTATGAATAACTGTAGCAGTAGCTCCGAACATACGAGGCAGCGAGCGTACCGTGAGAAGTAGCATGGTTTATAGGAGAGCAAATAGAGGAGGATGAGAAACACGGGCAGGTTGCATTTGAATGTGTCGTGGTCCTCGCATAGGAAGAGGCAGGCGATGACGCGTTTTATAATGCTGTTGGTACAGCGGAGTAGGAGAATAATCACTATGAAAACCGCGTACTGCATGCATTTGCTCAGAGCCATACTCTCGATTTTTGAGTGTCTTTGTGATTCTTATCTGAATCTCTTGATTTAAGTTTGATTTTTTCTGAATCCCCGATTGATAGAGATATGTCTTTCTTTGATTTTTCAGTGAATCTCTTGATTTAGGAATCTGTGATTTTCACCAGTCTCTTGAACTTCTATGAATTCCCGATGGATTACAAAAGTATTTACTGATTCCCTTTGGGTTTGTATTTTGCTGATTTCCCTATGAATGGAGAAGGAGAAAATGTACTAATTTGATTTTCACTCTTGAATCATGTTCTAGTCACTATAGGAGATAAAATATATGCATGTGGCGGTGGCGACACCCTTTATAAATGTACAATCCTTTATTCTATTTCTTCCTCAGATATGTATAGCATAGAGGAAGACATATGGAGTACCGTGACCCGAGTACCTACACCCAGACTACATGCTGGTATAGTGGGCGTGGCCTCTAAGATATATTTCATTGGTGGATTCCTGGGAGATGCAATGTATGATCGCGGCACAGGTAGGTCGCTGTGTTAAGCACGAAGGTGCTTGGTCCGTATCTGAACGGGCGACTGTCTTCGTTATTGTGTGTTGGTGGCTATTTCTGGGTGTCTTTAGTATCGTGAGGACGATTGGGCGCTGCTTGAAGAAGAAAAAAGAATGAATTGTTTTCAAATAAAGGAGGTTTGTTTGATCGTCCTGAAATATCTAGAAGAGAAGTAGGATAGGTTAGAAGAAATCTAGTCGTTCCAAAAACAAACACTCGGTTAAAGATAAAGTTCGGCTCAGAAAAGTCAATTTTTGGAGCTTTTTGCATCCAATTTGAATACATGCCATGACAAGACGAGCCATTTAAAAATATTGTAAACTGAAAATGAACTTTTGTTTATAAGAGTTGTTTAGTTTCTGTGAACGCATTGCATTATTGCTAAATAAAGATGAAATTTAAAAGAAAAAATCTGAATTACCTATTTCTTGATTATTTTTTTTTCTTTTGAGAGAGAGACTTTAGCCAGCTCCTATATTTCCTTCGTGAGTTTGATGGTCACCCCTGCGGTAACTAGTGACGTCCAATGTTGCTCAACTTCAGTGATCTATTGGAAACTGCTACATGCCTATTCAACATGCTTTTTAATTACCTACCGCTGGTTTTGAATTACCTACCGCTGGTTTTTAATTACCTACCGCTGGTTTTTAATTACCTACCGCTGGTTTTTAGTTACCTACCGCCGGTTTTTAAATTTTACGATTTCGGAGTTTGAGCCTGACATAGAAACGCCTCGGTTTTAAAAATTTGAAATATTCGCGGGCTTATTGACCAATAAGAGAGGCGGATTTTGTAAACAAATGATTACGTAAAAAAAATCACCTATGCGTAGTTCGTCCTGCGCAAGTACGAGTACGCAGATTTCTTTTTTCGAATTTTCAAATTTTTGTTTTGTTCGTGTGAATCGTGTGTGTTTGTGTTTCTTGCTCTTTGTTGAGTGAACTAGTGAAGTGAACTTTCAACTTTCTTTATCCAGAAGTTTATGTTTTATGAATTTCTTACATTAAAATAAAAGAAAACTCTATTGTTACATTACCTACTGTGTTATCAAACATTGTAAAGGTCAGAAATTGAGAGGACCCAAGTACGAGTAGGTATTACTAACTATTTATAGCTATATTAAATAAATTTTATCAAACTTGCCTACCTATTTATTCACTTGTTGCTTGTCGATCATTAGTACAAAGTACAAACATTGTTGTTTAGGAAACCTGTCTGTTTGAAGGACAGAGTACCTACGAGAGGGTTTCACACCAAAATTTATTATTTTTTTTTATCCAAATTTCCTTTTTTAATTCAAAGAATATCACCTTTTTAGTTGGTAGTGCATCTGCCTTTTAAGCGCTAGGCCGCGGGTTCGATTCCCGCCCGAGGCGGATTTTATTCTGATGGGATAATATTCGTTCTCGGAACGGCTGGCTTTCTCCTATCCTGTCTTCCTCCTCTCTTCAATTTCGGGACGATAAGACCATAGCAGTTACAGTTCCCTCTGTCAAACCTCTTAAAAAAAAGGTATTTTACTAGTAAATCCCAAATATCCAAGACTTTATTATGTTATTTTTACTTTCTCTTGGTAAGAAGGAGTATTTTTTCTTTTTTCTTAGAATAATTCCTGAACACAGTAGACTGAAAATATCAATACAATATTACCAACACGTGGAGACAGAAGACCTGAAAGTAAAAGTTATACAAATATTGTATGATGCAAAGTCATTACCAGTGGGTTGCATAATATTTTGATACAGTTTTTCCCCCTTTCCTCATTTTCTTTTCTTTTTCCTTCAAATTTCCATTTCCTTTTCTTTATAACTCCAGACGTAAAGCCTATGGAAAGCATAAATTGTTCCGATGTTGTGAAGGCAATTGCCGTCACGAGACTGGGTTTCTCTTTACTCAAAGTCACAAACCAAATCAGCATGTTTCTCTCACCTCCACAGATCAGCCCACATAAATGTGTATAAGTACTCAACTACTCATGCCCTGAATTTCAAAAGTTCACTTTTAGAGGAAGCTGATCTATGAAGGTGAGAAAAACCTGCCGAATCGGTTCGTGTAAAGATACACAGGTACACAGGGCTGTAAGGCCTGGAGTACTGTCACATCGTACACAATGTGTTAATGCATTGAGAAAAAGTTTATGTTTATGCTTGAATTAAATTTTGGGATAAATTAAATTTAACCTCCTGGTTGGATTAAGCAATGTGGGTAGTTTTTTAATCTTTTTGATATGCTGGTGATTAGGAAATAATAATTTCTTAATGCTTTAGGTATTGTTCCTTGATTACCTAATAAAATTCTTCGTCTTATGTAGGTATTACTTCACTTGGACTCAAACTATCAACCTACAGATCCAAAGGTCACAGTGCTAACCACTGTAACAATGGGGGGTTTACTGTCCTAAAATGGAAGGGAGAAGAAAGGATAGGAGAAAGTTAGCTGTTCAAAGAACAAAACTTATCTGGTTTGGATTAAATTTGTCCTGAGCAGGAATCAAACCCATGTCCTAGGCAGACATGCTACCTTCAAAGCTAACTAGGCCTATAAAAGTTCAAAGTGCAATATCCTCTACAACTCTACATTTTCTTCATCCTAGCTAAGTACTTGTCTTACCCTTTTCCCTTCCCCCAACTATCATTGAGTTGGTTTTATAGGGTACTAGACACACTTCAAAATAACACCCTGTATGGAGATCTCAATTATTTTGTGTTGAGTAGGTACCTAAGTACATTATAGATATATCTAGTCTAGAAGAGACCCTGTAACCTGTATGTTGAGTGTAGAAGGTCTCAATTCAGTTCAAGGTTGTACTTGACACTATGGAATCACATGTGGCGGATGGTATGAGAATGCAGAGACCAGAGTGATTGTAGATACCATAGGTAAGTATATAGGATAGATCATGTTCTAGTCACTCCATGGAATCCCCTGTACCTCCCTGTCTGATGTGAATCTGTAATGATAGATGTATGCAATGGTGTACAGTGGGGGATATACGAGTGTGGAAACCTGAAAACTAACCTATTCCAGGAAGAAATAAAAAATTGGAGAAAGACAAAGTTTGAAAACTGGGGTGAGTGAGAAGCTTTTCCAAAATTAGGAAAGTGGGAAATCATTTTTTTTTTTTTTTTAGAGGGTTGACAGAGGGTAAGGTCTTATCATCCCTGAAGCAAAGAGAGAAGATTATCTGTTTAGGATAAAATCTGCCCCTTAAAGAGAGAGAGAGAGGCAGTAAGTAAAAAGAAAGAATCATTAGAAAGTTTTAAAAAAATGGGAGTACAAGAGGTATTTACAGAGTACCATAATCAAGAGGTACATAATTTGGAGAATGAGATGCCTTAATCACAAAACTTTTGTATCTGCACCACTGTGTCTAAATGTCAGAGAGTTCTGGGTTCTACTGTTGTGATGGAATTCTGGCCTCAACCAAAAGTAGACGAGTTAGCTTTGAATCTATTGTAGAAAAAACCAAAGTTCTGATCACATAGTACAAGAGGTATTTACAGAGTACATAATTTGGAGAATGAGATGCCTTAATCACAAAACTCATTTTGTATCTGCACCACTGTGTCTAAATGTCAGAGAGTTCTGGGTTCTACTTACTGTTGTGATGGAATTCTGGCCTCAACCAAAAGTAGACGAGTTAGCTTTGAATCTATTGTAGAAAAAACCAAAGTTCTGATCACATAAGTAGACATGATATGGACCAAGGTCTGATAGGTTAAGAGGTACCTGCCTAGAGTGCCTAGCTGCCTAGGTATCTACTTGTAAACTCATCTGTGTAGTGAGTTTGCAGTGGAAACGTCTCACCTAGAACGGAGCGAAAGGTTCAATTGCATTATTTTTAATGTGATATCAATAATAATAGGCGCCAGTCTGTGATAAGTCTAGCAATAAATACTTGCACTTGGTGAGCATTGTAAACTGTAAATAACATTTAATTATTTCAGTGCTGTGAGTACCCATAGTAACTAGTTTGATGTTTTTCATCAACGAGTTTTATACCTAGTGTTAACAGTGGTGAAACCTAAATAAGTAGGTACCTACACCGTGTGCTGCAGTGGAATTGTGAGCATTGTAAACTGTAAATAACATTTAATTATTTCAGTGCTGTGAGTACCCATAGTACTTAACTAGTTTGATGTTTTTCATCAACGAGTTTTATACCTAGTGTTAACAGTGGTGAAACCTAAATAAGTAGGTACCTACACCGTGTGCGGCATGATACGGACCAAGGTCTGATAGGTTAAGAGTTAAGAGGTACCTGCCTAGAGTGCCTAGCTGCCTAGGTATCTACTTGTAAACTCATCTGTGTAGTGAGTGAGCATTGTAAACTGTAAATAACATTTAATTATTTCAGTGCTGTGAGTACCCATAGTAAGTAGTTTGATGTTTTTCATCAACGAGTTTTATAGGTACCTAGTGTTAACAGTGGTGAAACCTAAATAAGTAGGTACCTACACCGTGTGCTTATTCAAAACATCAGAATTACCTATATTTAAGTGCTTATTCAAAACATCAGAATTACCCATATTTAAAATAAAATAAAAATAAAGTAATCAAGCCTTACTTAAAGGGTTTTCCAACCAACCGGATTCCAAAAGTTTTTATAAAATAAATAAAGCATGTAAAATTCCTGCTTATCAATGATTCTATAGTAGTCTCCATGGCCGAGCGGGTATCACAATAGGCTTCCTCCAGGCGAGAGGTCCCGGATATATTTAAGTAAAATAAAATAAAAATAAAGTAATCAAGCCTTACTTAAAGGGTTTTCCAACCAACCGGGTTCCAAAAGTCTTTATAAAATAAATAAATAAAGCATGTAAAATTCCTGCTTATCAATGATTCTATAGTAGTCTCCATTGCCGAGCGGGTATCACATTAGGCTTCCACGCGAGAGGTCCGGGTTCGATTCCAGTGGGGTCGAAGTTTTCTCAGCTTTGGAGCTCGGGGTGCACTCAGCCTCGTGAGGGAAGTGTAATTGATTGCAAAGGAGGCATTTAGTAATGCTGTGATACACACAAAATTATGAAAAGGATCTGCTTTAACCACAAATAATTCGTGATTTTAATGATTCTACAATTCTATATCCTTCGCTATAAGCATGGGAATTCCTTATGTTTCAAGGTTGTTATATACTTGATCTTGGTCAGTACTCTGTTTTTAAATCAGTGCTAGGCACTCTACACTCAGATATTCTATGTGTATGACTCACATCCGCTCTTTGTATTGTGATACTGATAAGACCATTTTGTGACTATTCTGTATTTCTGTGAAAATGAGAACATATTATATTATTCTCACTCCACGCTCAAGGACCAAAAAAAAAAAAATCGGAAGCGGCACGTTTAATGTCTTTAGACTTTTTAGGAAAAGCTTTTCTTCAGAGAGAAAACTAATGATGATGTTAAAGTTATCAGAACTATTTGAAAATTTCAGACCACATTCTCCAACATCATGGCTCAAGTAGCACCGGATTGGAATTTGGGTCCTGGAAGGCCACTGCCATGTACGAGCTTTGAATCACCTCTGCACACAAGTATTCTACTATCAGGATTATCGAATTTCAGACCACATTCTCCAACATCATGGCTCAAGTAGCATCGGATTGGAATTTGGGTCCTGGAAGGCCACTGCCATGTACGAGCTTTGAATCACCTCTGCACACAAGTATTCTACTATCGGGATTATCCAAGCTGAGGTCTAAGAATCTACTGCTTGATGTTACCTTGGTGGTAGAAGGAGAGGCCTTTCAGGTAAATATGTCGTTATTGGAAACATTAGATAGGTACTTACCTATGTGTAATCCTTAATCTGAAACATGAGGAGAAAGAGGGAAGGGGAGAGAAAAAGAAATAAGGAAAGAGGGAGGGAGAGAGAGCAAGTAAGCAAAGGGTGAGAGTGAATTAATAAAAATATATTGAAGGTAATAAAATAATATGTACAGGTAATGAGCTATAAGTTGACCCCTGGATTTCCCCTCCAATGCATAAATGTAGGGGATAATGCAGCGGCTCATGGCTTACATAACAAACATCATCATTGGTTAACAGCCATTAGGCTGGTTTGCTGCAGTACGCCATGTTTCCCTGTCTTCTGCCTTCCTCTTGAGATCGTAGTAGATATTTACTGATTCCCTTCGGGTTTGTATTTTGCTGATTTCCCTATGAATGGAGAAGGAGAAAATGTACTAATTTGATTTTCACTCTTGATTTGGGACAAAAGTCGACTAGGAATTTGGATCAAATTTTCATAAGCTCGCTTGTTACAGGACTACACTCATAATGTTCTTGTATTATTTTTATTTATTTTTTACTTGGAATTTATTTAATTCTTTTTTGAAGAAATTTTGAACATTACATTTCCCTTGGTATGATTTTTTGTTTGTTTTATAGCCGGCTGAATGTAGGTAGAGTTTTGAGAATTTCCAAGGTGCTTTTAGCCAAAGCAAGGTGCAAAATACTTGACCCGGATTTCAGGGTTCCAAATTCCCAGATGGTCACCCATCTGAATTCAAACCACTCTCAACGTTGCTTAACTTCAGTGATCCATGGGGAATTAGTGCATTCCTTAACAACATCGATTGTCGGGAAATCGGAGGGTTGGCTGATCGTTGAGAAAACAGCTGACCCAGCGTTGAGAAATGGTTACATTTGATTGAGGAACTGAAAGGCCAACAATTACCCAACCTAAAATGTTGTTAGGGTTTAAGGTGTTATCGCCGCTGGAAATGATTTATTTTTATTTTATTGTTATTATTATTAATAATAATTAACTTTAGTTTTCAAATATTTGATGGATTGTTTTATTGTTTGATTTCAGGAAATAATTCACCCGTTCGGTTTCATCTATAATCCAATGAGTAACAAGTGGACCACTATGTGTCCTTTACAACGGGAAAGATGTAGATTTTCACTTAACGTAGTAGGTAAGTGTGGAAGACACTGAAAATAGATGTTCGGAGGCAATAATGAAATTTTGTTGTTGTTTTTACTTTCCTTATCCTATAGGAAGGAAAGTAATGTAATCGAGTCAAATTTTCTATGGTCAGTTTTTAGTGTCAAAACACGTTTTGAGGTCCCTAGAGCCTAAATCCAAAGTTTTTATCGCTTTTTGGCGGTTTTCGGTGTAATTTAACAATATCTCGGGAACGGTACAAGCTAGAGCTAGAGACTTGAAATTTGGTATGTAATTCACAAATATGACAAGGATGCAACACAAAACGTTTGGTTGAGATGATTGCTGCGGTTGGCGGTATTTTGATCGCTTTTTGGCGGTTTTTGACCGTTTTCTGGCGGTTTTCAGCTATAGCAACAAAACGGTTAGAGATATTGTAAAAGTTAGGGTAAAAAAACACTTAAATAAGCATCATTCAATAGGATAAGGAAAGTCGTGTGATATTCACACCAGATTTTTTTATCTTGCCAGCCTAGTTAGCTTGGAAGGATGTAAGCGCTAGGTCGCGAATTTCATTCCAATCTGGTGCGGACATTATCCAGAACAGCTAAGGTTCTTTGAACGGCTGGCTTGTTACAGTTAGTCCTCACTTGTTACAGTTCCCTCCATCAAAGAAGAAGAAGAAGAAGAAGAAGAGAGAAAAAAATGGCCAACAAACCATACTACGGATAAGACTAGATGTCAGTCATAGTGGGGCTCACACAAAGTCAGTAGCTGGACTAAATATAAACTTATCGAGCTAAAACTTGTAACTGACTTCGTTTGTTGTTTGTCCCCCCAGGAGGTCGTCTCATCGCTATAGGCGGTGATTCCGAGCTCGTATGGTCAGACCTAGAGGATTGTGAACTATATGATCCTAAACTAGACGCCTGGATGCCCCTAGGGTCTCCCCTAGCCATACCACTACCTGTACAACATGCAGGCGTAAGCCATAGTACTGGTCTGTATGTGAGTGGCGGATTACAGAGGGATCAAGTATGTCCCTCACTATGGAGGTAAGTGGTCTTATTATTACATAAAAAGCCCAATCTGCTGGTGTTTTAGTAAACTGTAGCATAAAAAAAGGCCCCACAGAGACGACTAAGTGCGCGGCCACAACAGTGACCATAGACCATCGCTGAGACAATTGACCATAGCAAAAAAGTTCACAGCTCAATTGCTTGATTTTCTGTGAAGGTCAGTACTATGTTTAAGGCTCCGTTGAGGACGCTTCTATTCATTAGCATGGTTTATTTATTTTCTCTTGGATCGGTACCAGGCCAGGGTCGGCGGTCGGTCCTCCGTTGTAGACGCCTACTAAAGCTTGTTTCTTATTCACTCCGCTCAGACTTCTCTCACTCAATCTCTGTCCACTGGTTTGATTTCTCCAGGTACGATCTCACAACAGATACATGGGAGAGGAAAGCCTGTATGCCCACATCCCGCGCGGATCATGTTCTAGTCTCTATAGGAGATAAAATATATGCATGTGGCGGATGGTATGAGAATGCAGAGACCAGAGTGATTGTAGATACCATAGGTAAGTATATAGGCCAAATTGAACAAGAGAAGAAAGACAAGAGAGGAGAAAACTAGATGTTCCAAGAACAAAACTTATCTGGTTTGGATTAAATTTGTCCTGAGCAGGAATCAAACCCATGTCCTAGGCAGACATGCTACCTTCAAAGCTAACTAGGCCTATAAAAGTTCAAAGTGCGATATCCTCTACATTTGTACATTTTCTTTATCCTATGTACTTGTCTCACCCTTTTCCTTTCCCCCAACTGTCATTGAGTTGGTTTTATAGGGTACTAGACACACTTTAAAATAACACCCTGTATGGAGATCTCAATTATTTTGTGTTGAGTACCTAAGTAAGTACATTATCTAGTCTAGAAGAGACCCTGTAACCTGTATGTTGAGTGTAGAAGGTCTCAATTCAGTTCAAGGTTGTACTTGACACCATGGAATCGGGGGTTTTACTGTTCATTCGGGGACTACCTACTTACATTAACTTCACCCAGCTTGAGTGGGGCCAATAACGCACAACTTGCTATCGCCACTGGCTCTCACACAATGTTTACCTACAAAAAAGTGACAACTTGCCAGCCTAGTTAGCTTGGAGGGTAGCGCGTATGCCTTGTAAGCGCTAGGTCGCGGGTTCGATTCCCGCCCGGGGCTTCGTTTATCTAAACGGATAGTGTTGGTTCTTGGACCGGCTGGCTTTCTCCTATCCTGTCTTCTTTCTCTCTTCGTTTTCGGGACGATAAGACCTTAGCAGTTACAGTTCCCTCTATCAAACCTCTTTCAAAAAAATCTTTCTTCTCTCTACACAGGTATGGAGTTGGCCATAGTAAAGGTTGGCGGGTTCAGCCTAGCTGGTATCACCAATGAAATCACCTACTATCTCCCATCTGTGGGCAAATGGAAGCATCTCACCTCTATACCCCATGTGGAACAATGTAACTTTGGTACTGCTGTGCTTGATAATCAACTGTATGTAGTTGGGGGATGCTTCAATCAGGCGCTACAGGTAAGTTGATTACTATTATTTTGAAGTGGCAGGGTTCTCCTGAAGGAGCTCTTCCGCCCAACCACTGTTGGTATTTGTAGTAAGGGGGGTGGAGACAAAAAAACAAAAATGCAACTTTTGCTTCTTCATAATTTAGAAATCAGGAATAACCGAGAGTTACTGAAAATGTTTCAATTTCGCTTTTTCTACCGTGGTAGAAAGGGATCTTTACTCGTAAAATTTGTAGCCACAAAAATGCAACTTTTGCTTCTTCATAATTTAGAAACCAGGAATAACCGAGAGTTACTGAAAATGTTTCAATTTCGCTTTTTCTACCGTGGTAGAAAGGGATCTTTACTCGTAAAATTTGTAGCCAAAACCAAATGTCATCCCAAAACAATCACCCTGATTGAGAGGCTGACGAAAGACGCCGACCCCGTCTGTACACAGGAGAAGGCGAGGAAAAAGAAGAAGAAGAAGAAAAAAAAGAAAAGGATCTTTACATCTTAACCGAAATATTTCTGACATCCCGTCCTTCTGAAAGACATTGATAAGGGAAATAAAAATATTGATATTGATAACAATAATATTTTTGAGTACACTTGTGAAAATCATTAATCGCACACATTTCAAGCCACATACATCAATCTGATACATTTCCCATCACATTATCCCAGGGTCCTTGTGTTCACATCTCCCCCTTGTTACTCCTTGGTGATCGCGGTGGTGAATAGCAGCAGTTCCCACTGGACAGCACATTGAATTGTCCGCCGGACCCTGAACCTGAACCTGACTGACAGTACCCCCCCATACTAGGAGGGGAGGGGGGTGGTGGCACCTTGGCAGGGGAGGGAAAGATAAAGTTCGGCTCAGGTGGGAATCAAACCCGCGACCTAGCGCTTACAAGGCAGGCGTGCTACCCTCTGAGCTACATAACTAGGCTGCCTTGTAAATTTTGGTGTGAGCTAGTAGAATCATTTGCATACTAATGACATTGGTTTCATCTTCTCAACTATTTTCAGCCCGTATCGAATGTTACGACACAGAGACAGATGTGTGGTCCATATACGACAACTATCCACAGGAAGTATGGGAGCATACCTGTGTCACCCTGTATATACCACGGTGTAGAGATGATATGCAAGTGTTGGGCGCGGGATGAATGACATCCTGTATTCTGAACTATCAATGTCACCTGTAACAACGGAGGTTTTACGTTCCGAAGTCGAAGAGAAAGCCAGTCATTTCGAGAACGAACCTTATCTGTTTAGGATTAAGCTCGCCCCAGCGGGAATCGAACTCGCAACCTAGCGTTTACGGTGGACAGTCACAGTCTGGCTTCCAGTTGATGGTAAACTCGAGACGTCTCAATAGACAATACCCGATGGTGAACAGACTGATCAGAGGTCCCATGAGATTCACCACGGACAGGTTTCCAAGCCACGAGTCGCCCAGCGCGGGAAATATCTGACACAGGAGCAACATGTGAAACTCCAACTTCCACGCGAGTATGAATAACTGTAGCAGTAGCTCCGAACATACGAGGCAGCGAGCGTACCGTGAGAAGTAGCATGGTTTATAGGAGAGCAAATAGAGGAGGATGAGAAACACGGGCAGGTTGCATTTGAATATGTCGTGGTCCTCGCATAGGAAGAGGCAGGAGATGACGCGGTTTATAATGTTGATGATACAGCGGAGTAGGAGAATGATTACTATGGAAACCGCGTACTGCGTGCATTTGCTCAGAGCCATACTCTTGATTTTTGAGTGTCTTTGTGATTCTTATCTGAATCTCTTGATTTAAGTTTGATTTTTTCTGAATCCCCGATTGATAGAGATATGTCTTACATTTGCTTAGAGCCATACTCTCGATTTTTGAGTGTCTTTGTGATTCTTATCTGAATCTCTTGATTTAAGTTTGATTTTTTCTGAATCCCCGATTGATAGAGATATGTCTTTCTTTGATTTTTCAGTGAATCTCTTGATTTAGGAATCTGTGATTTTCACCAGTCTCTTAGCGTTTACAAGGCAGACGCTAATTACGAAAGTTGGAGAACTTTTGCAATAAAAAGAAAACAATATAAATTCAAGAGTTTATTTTAATTTGAATGTAAAGATATAATAATGAAATAATATGAAATACAAGTTAAAGGTAGGTTCAAATAACTATGACCTAGCACTCAGGTGACAATCTAACCAAATCTGCCCTTAGCACAGGGACAACAGAGGTATTTGGCTTTCACCTAGAGGTATTTTAGAAATGTAGGGTTGTTACCCACATAACTTAACCTTAGTGCAGGGATTAACAGAGGTATTTATACTAATGTCTTTCACCTAGAGGTATTTTAGAAATGTAGGGTTTTACCCACATAACTCGCTCAAACTTCATGCTATACTAACTAGCCATCAATGTGTCCAAAGATCTTGTCAATTTGCTGTCTTTTTGGGGCTCTGCACTGATTTGGTTTGTTCTCGGAACGGCTGGCTTTCTCCTATCCTGTCCTTTTGCTTTCGGGATGATAAGACACCTTCCGTTTCAATACCCCCTATATCAATCCTGTTTTTTTTTTTTTTTTTTTTTTTTTTTTAATTAATATTAATAAGTACCAAAAAAAAAAAAAATCGGAAGCGGCACGTTTGCATTCCCGTTCCTGTTTTTATATATATATATAATATATATTTATCTAAATCCTCTTTAGGGATGAGGTATTTATGTTTTTTTTTCTATTTAAATTCCCTTTTTAGGAAGCTCTAAGAATTGAGAAACGAAGTTTTTACACCCCGCGTGGAGTAAAAAGTGGGGAGTGTGAAATCCTTCATGAAATAGGGACTAGGAATAGGACCACAGCCAATGGGCAATGGGTTATCAATGTTTATTCTGATAACATTGCTTATTATTATTATTATCATCATTTTATTTTATTTCTTTCCTATTATCTCTTCAATAAGTGTGATTCGGTGTTGTGCTGTGTGGTGGGGTGTCAGGAGTCGCAGAATAAACAGAGTTAGTGGGATAGTGGGTGTTTAGAGTTGGGTGGGTGTGAGACGAAGACGAACTCTCTTAGTTTGGAACAAAAAGTGACGCGATCTTTTTTTCTACGTTCTAGGATTATTTTATGTTTCTTTTCCTGTTGATATCAAGCCTGTGTTGAGGTAGGTAAGCTAACACCACTTCTTGTGAGGTCTTGAAGCTCAATTATTATTTTTTTTTCTTGGTTCCTTTGTACATACCTAGTATGTATTATCATTATCACTGTAACGATGTGAATTTTGAATTTTAACTCGAGGATTTTTTTCATTTAGATTGTACACGTTGGTTTCAGCATAAGTCTGGAACCGTTTGTTTTTTGTTGAGTGAACTAGTGAAGTGAACTTTTAACTTTCTTTATCCAGAAGTTTGTGTTTTATGTTTTATGAATTTCTTACATTAAAATAAAAGGAAACTCTATTGTTACATTACCTACTGTGTTATCAAACATTGTAAAGGTCAGAAATTGAGAGGACCCAAGTACGAGTAGGTATTACTAACTATTTATAGCTATATAGTAAATAAATTTTATCAAACTTGCCTACTTCTTACCTATTTATTATTTCTTTTAGATTCACTTGTTGCTTGTTGATCATTAGTAGGTACATTGTTGTTTAGGAAACCTATCTGTTTGAAGGACAGAGTACGAGAGGGTTTCACACCAAAATTTATTTTTTTATCTTGAGGTAGGTAAGCTAACACCACTTCTTGTGAGGTCTTGAAGATCAATTATTACCTATTATTATTATTATTTTTTTTTTCTTGGTTCCTTTGTACATAGGTATGTATTATCACTGTATCGAATGAACGATGTGAATTTTGAATTTTAACTCGAGGATTTTTTTCATTTAGATTGTACACGTTGGTTTCAGCATAAGTCTGGAACAGTTTGTTTGAATTTGACGAAAATCGGTAGATAATTATGTTGGGTCCGGCCAGTTTTGATGATAAAATTCGACAGAAATCTTTTGGGCCCGATCATGTCTGTGGGGGCTCCGTGATATTCCTTGTTTTCTGCATGACTTTTACTTCCATGAACCACTAGGTACTTAGTAGATATTTATAATAGGGGTGTGTTTCATTTTTCTCCCCCCTTTACACTTCTTAGCGTTCAAACATATATGGTACGTTTTATTTACGAGTTTGTATCGTTTAATTCCCTCATCAGATAGGCAAGAAGAATACTTCCCATTTACTTGTAGGTCGTCACTTTGACCAATGACCGTGTCTGATACTCCTCTTCCAATATTCTGCTACTTGGCACAAAGGTTAAATGTATATTCACAAAGGGTTAATTAGTATCTTCGCAGGTCTTTGGTTTAGCGGTATGTCATAGGAATTAGCTGGGATTATCCGTTTCCAGGGGACGCCCGATTATTTTTATAATTTTCGCGGAGGCTTCTACAGTGTCCCCCATTGCTCTAGTGATTATCATTTGCCTCTTTCCATCAACTTGATCCTTGATCTATTATTATGTAATGGGTGACTCAGTAACTTCTTTTTTTTTTCGATTACAAAAACTTTTGAACCCTATGTCATAATATGAATTTACCCACTAAACAAATAAAACAAGCCTTGTTTGTTTAAAAAAAAAAAAAAAATACAATCAATGACTCTTATATTAAATCATGATCATGACTCATTATTTGAAACCACAACATTGTAGAACCTTGCCTTGTAAATGCTAGGTCTTCAAGTCCCGCTCGGGGAGAAGGTTCGTTCTAGGAACGGCTGGTTTTCTCCTATCCTGGCCAGCTTAGATAACTTGGTTGGTAGCGCGTCTGCCTTGTAAGCGCTAGATCGCGGGTTCCATTCTCGTCTAGGGCGGATTTCATCCTGAACGGATAAGGTTCGTTCTCGAAACGGCTGGCTTTCTCCTCTCCTGTCCTCTCTTAGAGTTCTTGACGATGGGACCTCCGTTGCTCTCTCTATTGTACTTGTTGGGAGAAAAGACATTCCCGACTCAACTGTAACTTGGCACTTTCATTTCATTCCTTCCATTCTTCTTCCTAACTGAAACTTTATTATACTCACTACTTAGTGTTGTGATGATGTCTCGTGTCACGCCACGGCCAGTCAGTTTCTGCTGACTTAACGCTCTTTTGCTTCGGCCTAGAACCTAGAGGGTCCCAGGAGAGGATATTGCTGAGAGAGTAGTTTTGGACGGAGAGACAGCAGGTTGTTTGAAAGATAAGATCCACGTATTTATTAATAATTTATTAAATATTATTCCCTTAATCATAAGAGTTGAGTTATTATCCTTTAACTTTTTATTGATCTATTTATTTTTATATTTTATTCTCCATTACCAATATAATAAATTTCAAATTTTAAATAAATACCATTCCCAAACTCCTGTTTGTTTCTTCGTTCTAAAAACCTATCCCCGTCGTGAGACGTTAAATCTCGGCAGGTTCACCTACCAAAATAGGTACCCGTCACACTCGTAACAGAGAACTCTCCAGTATCCGCCCTGTTCCATGTCTGTAGTAGTGGTGGTAGGTAGGTACTTATCAAACATTAACATATGTACCTTGAATGCATATCTAACTACTTGAGTATGTAATAGCTTATATTAATAGTTCTACCTAGCCATTTAATGCCTATCTTGATAGGTACTTACATGAACATTACCTGCCAACATGATTCAATATTGATAAGTTAAGCTGGGAGGAAAAAAGAAAAAAAATCTGGTGTGAACATCACACGACTTTCCTTATCCTGTTGAATGATGCTTATTTGAGTGTTCTTTTACCCTAACTTTTACAATATCTCTAACCGTTTTGTCGCTATAGCTGAAAACCGCCAAAAAACGGTCGAAATCTGTCCAAAAGCGGTCAAAATACCGCCAAGCGCAGCAACCATCTCAAACAAACGTTTTGTGTTGCATCCTTGTCACATTAGTGAACCACATACCAAATTTCAAGTTTCTAGCTTATACCGTTCCCGAGATATTGTTAAATTACACCAAAAACCGCCAAAAAGCGGTAAAATGCCGCCAACCGTAGCACCGGTCTTAACCAAAAGTTTCGTGTCGCATCCTTGTCACATTTGACAGCTACATACCAAATTTCAAGTCTCTACCTCTTACCGTTCTCGAGATATTTTGTTTACAGACACACGGACACACAGACACAGACACGGACCAATGGCTGAAACTTTGGATTTAAGCTCTAGGGACCTCAAAACGTGTTTTGGCACTAAAAACTGACCATCGAAATTTTGACCCGATTACATTACTTTCCTTCCTATAGGATAAAAGTAAAAAATGGTGTTTTGGATTATTATTCTGAAATCCAATTTTATCTAGTGTAAGAGGCCCTGATAACTTTGGGGGGGGGGTGGTGCCCCCACCCCCCCCCCCCCCACAGACAGACAGACACACAGACAGACAGACACACAGACAGACAGACAATTTTGTTTACAGACACACACACGGACCAATGGCTGAAACTTTGGATTTAGGCTCTAGGGACCTCAAAACGTGTTTTGACACTAAAAACTGACCATCGAAAATTTGACCCGATTACATTACTTTCCTTCCTATAGGATAAGGAAAGTAATAAAAATAGATTGTGTGTTGTGAGGGAGGTTTAAAAAATTTCCGGCGTTTATCTATTTGTCGAAAAGACCACATTACTCATTAGATTTTGGGCGCAATAGGACCTTTATAGGGAGGCGCTGTAGGCGTCTTTCTTTCTGAGTTTTATAGTTTTTTTTTTTTTTTACTCAGACCATCTGACAATCAGGAACTTTTTCGGGCACACACGTTCCGTTTGTCAGACAGTCTGAGGGTGAGTGGCTGGCGTTAGGAAATGACGTGTATCGTAAGAAACGCCAAAACCGTCTTACCCCTTACCCGCGTCTCACCTAGAACGGAGGGAAAGGTTCAATTGCATTATTTTTAATGTGATATCAATAATAATAGGCGCCAGTCTGTGATAAGTCTAGCAATAAATACTTGCACTAGCTTCCTCCCTTCTCCTCCTCCTTCTTCTCCTCCTCCCTTCTCCTCCTCCTCCTTCTCCTTCTCCTCCTTCTTCTCCTCCTCCTTCTCCTCCTCCTTGCTTCCTCCCTTCTCCTCCTCCTCCTCCTCCTTCTCCTTCTTCTCCTCCTCCTTCTCCTCCTTCTCCTCTTCCTTCTCCTCCTTCTCCTCCCTCTCCTCCTCCTCCTCCTCCTCCTCTTCCTTCTCCTCCTCCTCCTTGTATCACTATTTCTCTTTCTTTCTCTTCTCTTTCTCGTGGAGTATTGATCGATGTACGTTTATTTGGCATCAAATGCATTGTTACTGAAACTATTCTGATCTACTTAATACATATTTAGAAGAAAACAGGGTCCTCAGTGCGGGCGACCTACGAAGTAGTTAGATCGAAAGCCCCTGAAAACGAAGAGGCTTCTCACGCGCCGCGTCGCCGCGGAATCGAACCCGCGACCTGGCCCTTACAAGGCAGACGCACTACTCTCCCAGCTAACTAGGCTGGCTATGAACAAGTTTCTTTACAAAAGTTTTTTTTTTCAAAATAAGATCCACAACCGCTGCACCGGCTAGAGTCCACCGGTTGATGTAACACTGGTGGATTGGTGGATACCTTGAATGCATATCTAACTACTTGAGTATGTAATAGCTTATATTAATAGTTCTACCTAGCCATTTAATGCCTATCTTGATAGGTACTTACATGAACATTACCTGCCAACATGATTCAATATTGATAAGTTAAGCTGGGAGGAAAAAAGAAAAAAAATCTGGTGTGAACATCACACGACTTTCCTTATCCTGTTGAATGATGCTTATTTGAGTGTTCTTTTACCCTAACTTTTACAAAAAAAGCGGCCGAAATGCCGCCAACTGCAGCACCTATCCTAACCAAAAGTTGTGTTGCATCCATTTGTGGACTTCATACCAAAGTTCATGTCTCTAGCTCATACCGTTCCCGAGATATTATTGAATTACACCAAAAACCGCCAAAAAGCGGCAAAATACCGCCAAGCGTTGCACCGATCTTAACCAAAAGTTTCGTGTCGCATCCTTGTCACATTTGTCATCTGCACGCCAAATTTCAAGTCTCTAGCTCTTACCGTTCTCGAGATATTTTGTTTACAGACAGACACACACACGGACCAATGGCTAGACACACACACGGACCAATGGCTGAAACTTTGGATTTAGGCTCTAGGGACCTCAAAACGTGTTTTAGCACTAAAAACTGACCATCGAAATTTTGACCCGATTACATTACTTTCCTTCCCCTTCCTATAGGATAAGGAAAGTACAAATGGATTAATCGCATAAGTATTACTTAAAAATAATAAAATAAAAGATAAATAACCTTCGTAGCCGAGTGAGTGTATCACTAGACTAGCACAGGGGAGGTCCCGAGTTCAATTTTTTTTTCTGCACCCTTGACTTACCTCGGTTACTGTAAAGTCAGATATGTCCTCACTTTGATCTTCCGCCATTTTGAGACCACTTGGTCAAAATGATTTCCAAGTACCTATCGCAAACTAAAAAGGGAAAGATTTTCTAACTTTGTAGCGCGTACAGGAGTTCTCTTGATGTAAACTCGGAAATGAAATGGTAAGTTGTTGTATAGCCAGTTCAAGATCCAGAAACTAGCTGAGTTTGCCATCCTAGTTAACTTGGTTGGTAGCGCGAATGCTTTGTTAGCGCCAGGTCGCGGGTTCGATTCCCACCCGGGGCGGATTGTATCCTACACAGGTAAAGTTCGCTCTCGGAACGGCTGGCTTTCTCCTATCCTGTCTTCCCTCTCTCTTCGCTTTGGAGACGATAAGACCTTAGCAGTTACAGTTCTCTCTTTTTATACTGATCAAAATGGCCCATTTTTCACAATATATACCTTCTCATACCTACTAGAATGTAGTTGATTTGTTTCTGGCTCTTCAAACTCTCTAAAGTCTAAACTGATAAAATTGAGATGGACTACATAAAAACAACAACAGGGAGGTTTCATTTTATAAAATTTTATTAAAAAAAAGATAATGGGAGGTATATAAAAAAATAAAATAGTTTGTATGATAATAACTAAATTAATAGAAAGATATACGTACTAAAATATAAACTTACACTTAAAAATACCTTTTCGCATTCAGAAATCGGCGTTCAAAACAAAACTTTTTTTTATGAAGCGGAGTGCACCCAGAAAAAGACAGCAGCTGAATGTCACCAACCACGCAAAATGTTGCCTTTCCATCATATAAAAAAATAGTTCTTAGGTTTTAGACTAATCATAAAAATACTTCCGTGTTACACAAATAATAATTAATAATTATTGACAAAATGAGAGAAAAAAGAAAAAAAATCTGGTGTAAATTGGTGCGTTAGGTTTTTTTTAGGATGTGGTTTCACATCATTTAGGTAATACCTATACATATTTTATGTAGAGGGACGAACATAATTAGGTACCCAGGGTTATGTACTAAGTATTTAGGTAATTCCCTTTGAAAAGAAAAGATCAACGCACCACGCTACTTCAAAAAAGTTCTCAAAAATTAATAGGAGCTTACTTCACTAAGAAAAATAATTACATCATAAAAGAAGTATAAAACCTTAAAAAAATACATTAGAAAACCAAGAGTATTTTTTAGGGGGTAGGACATTACTTGGGACATTCTCCCTAGTAAAAAAAGACTTCAGTAAAAAATAAATAGTAATAATAATGAAAAAAGATCCTATTTTTGGAATCGGAAAATGAACTTTTCAAAGATGGAGGGATATCATCGGAAGAAAAGACGTACTGAAGTTATATTGATACAAGAAATAACTACTTATATGTACCTACAGAAATTTTTGGAAGTTCTTTTGTACTTCAAGGTTTAATTCAATATATCGATGGAAATCTAACAAATACGCAAATACGTCGTCCAGAGAATGTCTGACCTAAAGTCCACTATACAATTTGATATCATCTCAAGTAAAAAACAAAGAATTAACATATAGACCACAATTGCAGGAGTGGAAACGATAATTACCTATTACACAAAGGAAAAATAAACAATCGATTTTTTTGCATCACAAATCGAGCATTCGTTTCATGATTTATAGATAATCGATTTATTTCGGGTCACAAGTCGATTAATAGTATTTGGTTCTTGATTATTTGTAAATCGATTTTTTGCGTCCTAAATCGATTAATACTAACTTGGGTTCTTGATTCTTCGAAAATCGATTCTCCCCGTTGGAAAATCCATCTCAGGGGCGTATGGTGAGTTTGGTCAGGGAGGTTGTTCGGATTCACGGGCTAGCTGCTCCGTCCCCGACGCGGAGTTCCCGTTTAGAATCCTCTACGAATTCCATCAGACCGGCACTCATAAAGTAAGGTTTGGCTTCTCCATCGTTCAGCTCACAGTCCTCGCAGAAACACAGGAAAATGGTGTCGATCACCATCTGAAAACAACAGACAGGCAAAATAGTATGTCAGTCAAACTATTGAACAAAGGAAGCAAAAAATAAAGAAAAGTGGAAAAGGATTCAAATAATAGGGAGATCTATAGGGGTAACTTAAAACACTTGAGAGAATTGAGCAATAATGACAGTAAGTAATAAAGTAATAATAAATAAACTGAACATAGGTACCTACGAGATTAGGTACTTATTAAATAATAATAGACTCTTGAATGGAAGAGAACCACTATTAGGTGAGGTTAACGCCGGAGGCGTTCTCTACCACCTAACCCTTGGAGTTCCATTATTATGTGGTCAAATTCTCAAATAACTGAGGATAAAACTCCATGCCTCGGCTGGGATCGAACCCACGCTCTCCTGTTTACTAGGCGAACGTCTTGACCACTACACCACAAGGCAGGTTAATCGCTGAAGACCTTAGCAGTTATTCAGAGATGTTAAGCCCTAAAAAAAAAAAAAAAAAAAAAAAAAAAAAAAAAAAAAAAAAAGAGAAAAAAAAATTTTTTTTTTTTTAAAAAAAAAAAAAAAAAAAAAAAAGAAAATACTAGTACTTACCTATGGTTCGCTATATTTTAGAAATACAAAGTAAAAAAGCTCACCTCGTATACAGAGAAGAAGCAGTGTGCAATGAAGTAGGACACGAGGCCCACTATAGTGAGGGGGACACCCAGATGTTGTACTCCGGGGATAGGATCTATCAGATAGAATCCTAGGAACACCGTACACGCCACTACCAGGACTTTGCCTAGCTGTAATACGAAATCTCCCACTGAATTGATAGCGGCTACACGGAGTGCGTTAGAGGTGAGCAGCTTGAATGCTTGCTGACCACCTGCCAATGAAATAAATAGAGATATAAGAAAAACATAAAAATACAATTTAAACAAGTGTTCTTAAACAGGAAGTAAAATAGAATTTATACTACCAGCATAGGACTGAAAAGTCCCTTTACTCTCGCAGCCTAAACAAGGTCTTGTATATTTGATAGGTAATAAAATTACATTTTAAGGAAAAATATCAAGATCTGTTTAAATTTAAAAAAAAAAATAAATAAAAAAAAAAGAAGTAGACCAGCTTAGTCTGGCTAGGGGACAGGGAGGATACCAGCTTGAAATTCCCCTTGCTAGAGAAGTAGCAAATTTTCAGTGCGAAGGGCATCCACTAGCATTTTTTCTTTTTAGCCAAATCCAAAAGTGAACCCAAAACAATCACCCTAAAGCTGATTGAGAGGCTGACGAAAAACGCCGACCGACCACATCTGAACACGGGAAAAGACAAAGAAAAGAAGAGAGTCCCTGCCGTTTTGTCTCACCTCGACAGAAGCTGGTACCAAACATGGCCACTTCAATGTATGCGTTCCGCGTGATATATTTCAATATACTCTCCAGACAGGCAAAACAACACTGTAAACCTTCATAGGCAGATCTAACCCAATCATGCTTGGAGTCTTTCATGGCAGACTTGAGAGAGGTGAGAATGACACGGATCTGAAAATAATACAGAAAGTTGTAAGAAAGGAGGCATTATGTTAAAAATACCGAGAGTATCGAATATTCTTTGTTACTGTCTTCGGATCCAACATTTTACATAAAAATCTCTTTTTTCGTACTATCTTACTCTTCTTATCCTATACTAATATAGGAAGGAAACTACTGTAATATAAAGCAGTACTTTGACCGCATTTTGGCAGTTAGAGCTAATTCAACCAATTTTACAGACTTTTTCCCCATCCATGGCACAAGCTCTGCTTATACAGGTGGGTATACCATTTATACGAAAAATGTATGTTCTGAGTTTTTTGTCGATCAAATATAAATGGAAACTTATTTAAAAATAATAAAGAACCATATGAATAGATCATATACACGAGCAAACTGAAAACACAAGACAATATAATGCATACAGCACCAGCCATCACCATATGTTGACACCCAATACAGAACTGAACCAGCCAGAACCATATGAATAGATCATATACACGAGCAAACTGAAAACACAAGACAATATAATGCATACAGCACCAGCCATCACCATATGTTGACACCCAATACAGAACTGAACCAGCCAGAACCATATGAATAGATCATATACACGAGCAAACTGAAAACACAAGACAATATAATGCATACAGCACCAGCTATCACCATATGTTGACACCCAATACAGAACTGAACCAGCCAGAACCATATGAATAGATCATATACACGAGCAAACTGAAAACACAAGACAATATAATGCAAACAGCACCAGCTATCACCATATGTTGACACCCAATACAGAACTGAACCAGCCAGAACCATATGAATAGATCATATACACGAGCAAACTGAAAACACAAGACAATATAATGCAAACAGCACCAGCTATCACCATATGTTGACACCCAATACAGAACTGAACCAGCCAGAACCATATGAATAGATCATATACACGAGCAAACTGAAAACACAAGACAATATAATGCAAACAGCACCAGCTATCACCATATGTTGACACCCAATACAGAACTGAACCAGCCAGAACCATATGAATAGATCATATACACGAGCAAACTGAAAACACAAGACAATATAATGCATACAGCACCAGCCATCACCATATGTTGACACCCAATACAGAACTGAACCAGCCAGAACCATATGAATAGATCATATACACGAGCAAACTGAAAACACAAGACAATATAATGCATACAGCACCAGCCATCACCATATGTTGACACCCAATACAGAACTGAACCAGCCAGAACCATATGAATAGATCATATACACGAGCAAACTGAAAACACAAGACAATATAATGCATACAGCACCAGCCATCACCATATGTTGACACCCAATACAGAACTGAACCAGCCAGAACCATATGAATAGATCATATAATACATACAGCACCAGCTATGATAACTGTTTTTAACTTTTTTGGAATGGCAAAATGGAAAATCCAATATGATTTTTGGCTTTTCAAGATTTCAAGATATCTTTTCATCGTTTTGACCTTAGAATTGGATTCCCCCCCCCCTCAATATTCTACATCGAAATCGACCATCCCTTTTTTTTACTTTAACCCAAATGCATTTGTTTCATTCACTTATGATTATGAATGAACCACTTTATTAAAAGGAAAATGATGTAAACCACTACATCCAGATGTGATAAACTTTACCTTCATAGCAAAGTCCTTCTTGTAGTAGAGATTCTGGTTAGGGCCCTCCGCCAGAAATCCTCCTCCCTGAATGAGGAGACCCAAATACACGCAGCCCGCAAACACCAGCATGAGTGCAAGGAATGTGACTAGCGGTTGTATCAGGAGCAGAGGCATGTCTTGGATAGCTTTCCCTGCCTCGGTAAATAGACGAACGACCAGTTTGACTCTCTTGCGCATCACGAGGACTATCACCAGAACAACTGAGGGGGGAGGAGAACATAGAAGTTAGAATATACCTTGTTTACCCTGCCAGAATGAGCCTTAAAAGTACTTTTACTCCCGTACTACAAACAATGTTTCTGTACTGTGTTCGAAAAGACCCCTGAATATTTTTGAATTTCTAGTCTTCTAGAGATGACAATCTGAAATTTAGGTTGTGTGCTATCTTTTGCAATCCCATAAGTAGTCGTCACATTCCTACCAGAGCCAGGGTCGGTCCCAGGGGGCCAACAAAATCTTAAATAGAAAAAATATGATTGTAATACATCATATCAAAAATCTTTAAAAATGTAGTACTTTGATGAGATGATTTTTTTTTCAACTCTGGGAATCGAACAAACCATCCCCGTAAAATCTCGAATCACGGGTAAAAAGACGCCGGAAAAAAAGCCGCCTGGCTGGGATTCGAAGAGATTCTGGTTAGGGCCCTCCGCCAGAAATCCTCCTCCCTGAATGAGGAGACCCAAATACACGCAGCCCGCAAACACCAGCATGAGTGCAAGGAATGTGACTAGCGGTTGTATCAGGAGCAGAGGCATGTCTTGGATAGCTTTCCCTGCCTCGGTAAATAGACGAACGACCAGTTTGACTCTCTTGCGCATCACGAGGACTATCACCAGAACAACTGAGGGGGGAGGAGAACATAGAAGTTAGAATATACCTTGTTTACCCCGCCAGAATGAGCCTTAAAAGGACTTTTACTCCCGTAGTATAAACAATGTGTCTGTACTGTGTTCGAAAAGACCCCTGAATATTTTTGAATTTCTAGTCTTCTAGAGATGAGAATCTGAAATTTAGGTTAGTGTGCTATCTTTTGCAATCCCATAAGTAGTTGTCACATTCCTACCAGAGCCAGGGTCGGTCCCAGGGGGCCAACAAAATCTTAAATAGAAAAAAGATGATTGTAATACATCATATCAAAGATCTTTAAAAATGTAGTACTTTGATGAGATGATTTTTTTTCAGCTCTGGGAATCGAACAAACCATCCCCGTAAAATCTCGAATCACGGGTAAAAAGACGCCGGAAAAAAAGCCGCCTGGCTGAGATTCGAACGGTTTTCGGTGTAATTTAACAATACCTCGGGAACGGTATAAGCTAGAGACTTGAAATTTGGTATGTAGTTCACCCGCCTGGCTGGGATTCGAACCCAGCGTCTCCCGGTTGCGAGTCCACGCTCAAAATCATTAGACCCCACTCACCCAAGGCGACCAAAGTGGCCACAATAGCGTATATGAAGTACGTGTTGATTTCTCGCTCTATGATCTGGGTGCGCTCCTTGATCTTGGTCTTCTGGTACCAGGTGAACCATAGGAATACAGTGAGGCCAATGGAAGCGAGAGTGGCACCGATCAGTACTGTCCATACGATCAGACCAGCCACGAAGCGCAGGAGAAAGACCAGGATGAGAGCGAATACTGGGGGATGAAATGATCATGAATTAGAATCAAGATGGGATATCAAGAAATTTGAATCATGTTGTTGTTTGCAAATGTCGGGTTATTTGACTGCCTACAATGTAAAAAACATTCAACTACAGGGTAAAATTTGAAGTATAAAAGAATATACCTCATTTCTACTGCTCGGACGAGATTGGAAAGTCCTTTACCTCCCCTAATCGCTTAAAGGGACGTTTAAATACAGTAAATTAATAATCAAGACAACCTTTTTTCCTCTTTATTTCCAAGTTCTTTAAATCCAAATATCATCAAAACCGGACAAGTTGTTCTGTAGTTATGGCGAAACGAAACAATTTCTTCACTTCATTATGTTCTTATTCTCCTTCCAACAGTTTTCACGTTCTTACAGCACAGACCTTGAATTTCTAGCTTCTTTATCTCGATAAGAACTCACCTGTAGCAAATAATACGAGTTTGATCATTTCACCTTTCACCAGGTTCACGTCTTCAACCGCTTCCTGAAATCATACAAATATTAATTAATTTTAATTTAACAAGTTTCCATTTATTTTTGATCGATAAAAAACTCAGAACATACATTTTTTTTATAAATGGTATACCCATCCGTATAAGCAGAGCTTGTGCCACGGATGGGGAGTTCATTTATAATATTTATCTAGTTTCAATTTCATTCTATAAATCTTATTGAGTAATCAGGAATAAATAATCTTAATAATAATCTTATATAATCTTATTTAATAAATATATAATCAGGAAGGACGCTTCTATTCATTCATATACATGTTTGTTTCGAACCCTCTTGATTTCATTCTGGGTCGAAAATTTCGCCATGTGCATTTATCTCCATGGCTAGTCAATACTAGGTTGTTCTTGAGAGGCTGAGTGGTTGGAAACCCCTGTGTTAGGGTGACCACAACCTCGGTTTACTATCCACTCCTTTTATCCGAAACCGTGCAAACACGTGCGTATCGCGATCGTGTAAACGCACCTTATCTTCGCGCCGCGCGCATCAGCTGATCGTTTCCCCTCCCGCCTACACCAAGAAGAACGGGGGAGAAGAAAACCCCAATCAGTCGCCATTGCCATTGAGTCACCATCGGAATCAATGCGTTCGTTACCAACCTTATCAATCTTCAAACCATCTTAAATCTCGTGCACGGTAATTACTTCTAATCTCTAATCTTTTACCCGTCCATTGCTCTCCCAAAACCCTGCCCTAGATCATCACTTGCCTGGAAATATTCCTGTACTCCGGTACGATTGAAGAAGCTGTCCAGTTTATCTTCGAACTCCTTCGGTAAACATCGGTTGAGGAATCGGGTGTAATTGGGTTCCTATCTCCTCGCCTCCCTCTCTTCCAATGTCCGTCTAGTAGCCTGAGAAACACTAATAAATAAATAATAAAATTGTCATCGAACCTCCTATCCTATAATGAGTTATAACCTACCTCTATCAACTGTATTCTCTACAATCTACACTTCTTTGCCAAAATATTGTTTCTTTTCTTTACGATTGCATGACTCCTTGACCTACAACCTACTCATCAATATATACCTGTAGATATTGACCTATGCGTGTAGTAAATATAATTCACAGAGTTGTCCGAACTTTTGGTGGACAACATTATGTGGGTCAGCAAAATAATGCTGATAAATTGATAATGCTTGTTCTCAGAACAGCTTTCGGTCTCCTATCCTGTCTTCCTTCTCTCTTTGCTTTCGTTACTAGTGTGACGGGTAGCTATTTTGGTAGATAGCCTGTCGAGAACCCTACTCATCAATAGGTATACCTGTAGATATTGACCTGTGCGTGTAGTAAATATAATTTACAGAGTTGTCCGAACTTTTGGTGGACAACATGTGGGTCAGCAAAATAATGGTGATGAATTGATAAGGTTCGTTCTCGGAACACCTTTCGGTCTCCTATCCTGTCTTCCTTCTCTCTTTGCTTTCGTTACTAGTGTGACGGGTAGCTATTTTGGTAGATAGCCTGTCAAGAATTAACGTCTCACGAGGGGAAAAAGTTTTAAACGAAGAAATAAACAGGAATTTGGGAATGGTATTTATTTTATTTATGGTATTTATTTATTTTATTTATTGGAGAATTAAATATAATAGATTAAATACAAAACAATAGATCAACAATAGTTTTTGGGAAATAACTCAACTCTTATGATTTTGAACATATTTAATTAATTAATTAATTAATAATGAATACGTGGAGCTTGCCTTTCAAACAACCTGCTACTTCTCCGTCCAAAACTAGTCTCAGCCAGCCTAGTTAGCTTAGTTGGTAGTGCGTCTGCCTTGTAAGCGCTAGGCCGCGGGTTCGATTCCCGCCCGGGGCGGATTTACTCCTGATACAACCCCTAGTCACATTCCTTGCACTCATGCTGGTGTTTGCGGGCTGCGTGTATTTGGGTCTCCTCATTCAGGGAGGAGGATTCCTGGCGGAGGGCCCTAACCAGAATCTGTACTACAAGAAGGACTTTGCTATGAAGGTAAAGTTTATCACATCTGGATGTAGTGGTTTACATCATTTTCCTTTTAATAAAGTGGTTCATTCATAATCATAAGTGAATGAAACAAATGCATTTGGGTTAAAGTAAAAAAAAGGGATGGTCGATTTCGATGTAGAATATTGAGGGGGGGGGGAATCCAATTCTAAGGTCAAAACGATGAAAAGATATCTTGAAATCTTGAAAAGCCAAAAATCATATTGGATTTTCCATTTTGCCATTCCAAAAAAGTTAAAAACAGTTATCATAGCTGGTGCTGTATGTATTATATGATCTATTCATATGGTTCTGGCTGGTTCAGTTCTGTATTGGGTGTCAACATATGGTGATGGCTGGTGCTGTATGCAGTATGCATTATATTGTCTTGTGTTTTCAGTTTGCTCGTGTATATGATCTATTCATATGGTTCTGGCTGGTTCAGTTCTGTATTGGGTGTACTTTTCGACAAAAACTGGGACACACAAAATGTGAAAAGTGGACCAAGGAAAAGTCGAAAACCTTTAGCGTGCTTCTCTCACTCAAACAAAGGTCATTTCACTTTCTAACACGTCATGTCAGTATGGCTATACATAATTTATCCTGTTCTGTTACCAAAGATTTTTTTTTTTTTTTAGATTTGACAGAGGGAACTCTTAACTGCTAAGGTCTTAAGGTCCAGAGAGAGAGGAGGAAGACAAGATACAAGAAAGCCAGTCGGTCCGAAAACGAATCTGATCTGTTTAGGATAAAATACACCCCGGGCAAGAAACGAACTTAGCGCTTACAAGGCAAACGCGCTACCCTCCCAAGCTAACTAGACTGGAGATGGAGATGTATATTATTTTCTACCCCCAAAGTACACTCTCTTGTCAATATTCTTCAACAAATACAATTTTTCCTGTTTGCAAACTACACCCCAAAAAATCTCCATTTTCAAAGTTTGGGAACACGGTTAGCCCAGTGGTAACGCGTGGTTGCTTGCCGTGCAGAATAGTAATAATAATGATATAATAATAGTGCTTATTTATACTGCTCGCATAGGACTGAAAAGTCCCTTTAATCCAGCAGTAGGCTACTACTATTATTGTGGTCAAATTCTCAAATTATATTGGTACCTTGAATGCATATCTAACTACTTGAGTATGTAATAGCTTATATTAATAGTTCTACCTAGCCATTTAATGCCTCTCTTGATAGGTACTTACATGAACATTACCTGCCAACATGATTCAATATTGATAAGTTAAGCTGGGAGGAAAAAAGAAAAATCTGGTGTGAACATCACACGACTTTCCTTATCCTGTTGAATGATGCTTATTTGAGTGTTCTTTTACCCTAACTTTTACAATATAAGGTCCTGGGTTCGACGCCCATCATCGATGAAAAATAATAATAACCTCATTAGGCATGAATGTTATTTACTTGTTATTTGTTGTGTTATTAATGTTATTTTCTAATGATTTACTTGTGTTTCAGATAGAGGCTAATTCATCAGTGGAAGAGATCTAGTGGACACTATCCTGTGAGAGCAACACCTCATATTATCAACTGACCAGTGGCTATTCGCCATGGGGGGTTGTTTCAGTTCAGACCCGGTCACTCCGGAATATCGGGATAAGGTGGACTCGAACTTTACCGGCTCCGTCAAGAGTAGGTCCTGCACTGATAGACCTTTCCTTCTTCTCCTCATACTGTGTCTCGGACTATTGGTAAGTAACCGGGGGTTTTGGTTCGCCATGGGGGGTTGTTTCAGTTCAGACCCGGTCACTCCGGAATATCGGGACAAGGTGGACTCGAACTTTACCGGGTCCGTCAAGAGTAGGTCCTGCACTGATAGACCTTTCCTTCTTCTCCTCATACTGTGTCTCGGACTATTGGTAAGTAACCGGGGGTTTTCACACCCTGTATTTAAAGAAAAGGAAAAGGGGATCGATCCCCGTAATGTAATGCTGTGATACCCACAAAAGTTGTGAAGAAGCTCTGCTATACCACAAATAAATCATGATTTGGATTTGATTTTTTTTTGATCCCCGTAATGTAATGCTGTGATACCCACAAAAGTTGTGAAGAAGCTCTGCTATACCACAAATAAATCATGATTTGGATTTGATTTATTTAACATTCTAACCGTATTATTTACCTAACTTGTATTTCATATCTACTGTATGTGATATTCTACTCGACAGGCAGGACTCACCGCGTACTGCATAAAGAATGGAGACACTGCTCGTCTATTCAATGGATATGATAACTGTGGCAACATATGTGGTGTTAAGAATGCCCCTGAGGATAATCCCAAGTTTTGCAAAGGCAAGGAAGATGTTTCGAACAAGAAGTGAGTAAGAAGCTGCCATGCAGAAGGTTCTGGGTTCGAATCCCCAGAGTTCACAAAATAATTGTAGACGCTTGTTTATTGCTTCCGATGCTATACAGAGTGTTCGAAAAGTCTTGAAACCCCTAATTGTTATACATCATATCAAAGGCCGTAAATTTGATATAAGTTTTAGCTCGATCCGACAGCCAGGGCTGGAGTTGTGGACTGTTCAAATGTTCATTTTGCGCTGTTCTTCCGCCAATAGGGGGAGAGTATCAAAACTGAGAAATTCTTTTAATTGGTGATTTGTGCTTCAAATCAAATAGATCCCACTAATGATTCATACTGAAATTCAGACCCAAAAATGATATTCTGTTAACTGATTTTGATCTTATCTTTTCCAGGTTTCTCCTAATAACAACACCGGAAGGTCTAACATCTCCCAAGGCAGGGCAGCGTCGCTGTGTTGAGTCTTGCGATGCAGAACCCAATTACACCCGATTCCTCAACCGATGTTTACCGAAGGAGTTCGAAGATAAACTGGACAGCTTCTTCAATCGTACCGGAGTACAGGAATATTTCCAGGCAAGTGATGATCTAGGGCAGGGTTTTGGGAGAGCAATGGACGGGTAAAAGATTAGAGATTAGAAGTAATTACCGTGCACGAGATTTAAGATGGTTTGAAGATGTTAGAGAAGAAACAGAACAAGGCTCCATATTTATTATTTGAATATTTCTTCAACTTTATTTTTCTACGTTTGTACGAAAAGTAACTGATTTTTTTCCATTTCAGATGGTGATCGACACCATTTTCCTGTGTTTCTGCGAGGACTGTGAGCTGAACGATGGAGAAGCCAAACCTTACTTTATGAGTGCCGGTCTGATGGAATTCGTAGAGGATTCTAAACGGGAACTCCGCGTCGGGGACGGAGCAGCTAGCCCGTGAATCCGAACAACCTCCCTGACCAAACTCACCATACGCCCCTGAGATGGATTTTCCAACGGGGAGAATCGATTTTCGAAGAATCAAGAACCCAAGTTAGTATTAATCGATTTAGGACGCAAAAAATCGATTTACAAATAATCAAGAACCAAATACTATTAATCGACTTGTGACCCGAAATAAATCGATTATCTATAAATCATGAAACGAATGCTCGATTTGTGATGCAAAAAAATCGATTGTTTATTTTTCCTTTGTGTAATAGGTAATTATCGTTTCCACTCCTGCAATTGTGGTCTATATGTTAATTCTTTGTTTTTTACTTGAGATGATATCAAATTGTATAGTGGACTTTAGGTCAGACATTCTCTGGACGACGTATTTGCGTATTTGTTAGATTTCCATCGATATATTGAATTAAACCTTGAAGTACAAAAGAACTTCCAAAAATTTCTGTAGGTACATATAAGTAGTTATTTCTTGTATCAATATAACTTCAGTACGTCTTTTCTTCCGATGATATCCCTCCATCTTTGAAAAGTTCATTTTCCGATTCCAAAAATAGGATCTTTTTTCATTATTATTACTATTTATTTTTTACTGAAGTCTTTTTTTACTAGGGAGAATGTCCCAAGTAATGTCCTACCCCCTAAAAAATACTCTTGGTTTTCTAATGTATTTTTTTAAGGTTTTATACTTCTTTTATGATGTAATTATTTTTCTTAGTGAAGTAAGCTCCTATTAATTTTTGAGAACTTTTTTGAAGTAGCGTGGTGCGTTGAACTTTTCTTTTCAAAGGGAATTACTTAAATACTTAGTACATAACCCTGGGTACCTAATTATGTTCGTCCCTCTACATAAAATATGTGTAGGTATTACCTAAATGATGGGAAACCACATCCTAAAAAAAATCTGGTGTGAACATCACACGACTTTTCTTATCCTATTGAATGATGCTTATTTGAGTGTTCTTTTACCCTAACTTTTACAAGGCTGGTGCTGTATGCATTATATTGTCTTGTGTTTTCAGTTTGCTCGTGTATATGATCTATTCATATGGTTCATTATATTGTCTTGTGTTTTCAGTTTGCTCGTGTATATGATCTATTCATATGGTTCTGGCTGGTTCAGTTCTGTATTGGGTGTCAACATATGGTGATGGCTGGTGCTGTATGCATTATATTGTCTTGTGTTTTCAGTTTGCTCGTGTATATGATCTATTCATATGGTTCTGGCTGGTTCAGTTCTGTATTGGATGTCAACATATGGTGATAGCTGGTGCTGTAGCTACCTGGTTCTTCACTCGGGATAAGGACAGACTATCTTCTCCTATCAGTACGGCCATTTCCAATTTGTTCTCCTATCATCTGGGTTCCGTGTCGCTTGGATCTCTCATCATTGCTATCGTGCAGATTGTAAGTATATCTCTCTGGAGAGTAGGAAGAAAATTTGGTGTGAACATTACACGACTTTCCTTGTCCTATTATTTTTTTATATATATGAAGAAACAATCAATAACGATTTATTGATGAGCTGTCCAAAATCTGGGTTGCCAGATGACACAGTATACTACTCAAACAGAATTGTTACATTAAAATCAAATTGAAAAGATTGAAAAATGATATTGGAAAAAAAAGAAATCTCCGTTTGATATCTCAGATTCCAGAGTTTAATCTAGAAGAGTTGCGTGGTGAAATTGTGAATCTGATACAAGATATAACGGGAAATTATATTGGAGACCTATACTCTATGTGGTTTGATGCAGTATATCATGCTTAGTTTTAGTTTCTTCTGGTGTCAGCTAAATAAAATATAGTTGTGCTCTATGTCCGGTGAAATAAATATCTCGAGAACGGTAAGAGCTAGAGCTAGAGACTTGAAATTTGGTATGTAGCTGTCAAATGTGACAAGGATGCGACACGAAACATTTGGCTAAGACCGGTGCAACGGTTGGCGGCATTTTACCGCTTGTAGAGACTTGAAATTTGGTTTGTAGTTTACAAATGTGACAAGGATGCAACACAAAACGTTCGGTTGAGATGGTTGCTGCGCTTGGCGGTATTTTGATCGCTTTTGGACAGATTTCGACCGTTTTTTGGCGGTTTTCAGCTATAGCGACAGACTAGCACACCGTATACATTGAAAAATGAAAACTCTATGCCACTGTATGTAATGTAAAATGCAATGAATAACGCTAGAAGTAAGGCTTTGGCTTCCATGATCAGTTTAGCAATTTGCCATTTATGTGCTCTGAAGTTTTGACATTTTTGTATTTTTTGAAATTTGTAAATTCAAATTTATTTCTTTTTCCACAGGGGGAAATTATGCAGAAGCCACAACAGTGAAAAAGAAAGCTCCTTTTTGTGTTTAACCTAACCCTGTAATAACACTAGTCACTGCCCATTTGGGAAGGCTCCTTTTTGTAGCAATTTTTCAATGGACTACAATACTTATTCTAGGTAGGTAGGTACTACAAATGGAGTTGAAGAGTACATAGTGCACAGTTGTTCATGGAGATGGAAAGGGGTTTATGCTGTTTGGTGATATTCTATGAATTAAAAAGAAATTTGGATAAAAAAATAAATTTTGGTGTGAAACCCTCTCGTACTCTGTCCTTCAAACAGATAGGTTTCCTAAACAACAATGTACCTACTAATGAACTAATGATCAACAAGCAACAAGTGAATCTAAAAGAAATAATAAATAGGTAAGAAGTAGGCAAGTTTGATAAAATTTATTTACTATATACTAAACAATGTGTTAACTAGTAACTTCTTACCTCTGTGAAATCGCAAGCAACTTCCACAGTTGAGAATGGTGACTAAGAGGGATATTTCTTCAACAGGGCAATACCAACACCGACTAGCACACCGTATACATTGAAAAATGTCAGCCCCACCCTATCAGATAGACCTGACAGGTACAGCTGAAAAGGTTCACCTATCACGTCTACCTGATAAGTGACTGGCTGGCTAGTTCCTCATTTTTTCTGCTATTTGACTTTGAAATAGGGTTGCCAACTTTTTTTTCGGCATATACGGTACAAACTAGCAAAATGGTGAAAAATACGGATTTCCCGATTTTTACCCGGAACAAAGGCATGCATCCCCCCCCCCCCCCCGCCCCAAAAACAGACGTTAAATTTTGCATCAAATAAAAAAAAAGAAGAACAAATACCTACCAAGAAGTAATTCGAAATAAAAACATCCTTGTACCTATCCTTGGGTAAAACTGCTTTACCCAAGGATAGGTACTAAATTACAAATAATCCGTTTTTGAATCCGTGTTACTAAAAATCACATGCTAAAAGGCTGAAAAAATACCTAGTCTCGCGGGTTTTTGTGTTTTTCGTACGTACCTACCTATCTTCTTAAACTTTTTTTTGTAATTTTTTCTGTTTATTAGTCAGTTCCCGTATTTTCCATAGATTTGGAAAAAAACCGGAACAAAGGTGTGTTCCGGCGGAACATTTGATTTTTGACAAAAATACGATTGTTCCGGGGAAATAACGTACGGTTGGCAACCCTACTTTGAAACCTCACCCAAGTAAGCGCAACTGAACTATTGACTATGGACCTAGGTATTAGAAGATAAAAATAATAAAAGTTTTTTCATTTCACACTTAATAATTTATATTTTTAATACTTTGTTTTTGTTAACATAAGAATGTAAATAAATTAAATAAATTTTACCTATAAAATAAAATAGAAATATGAAAGAAAAAGAAAACGTATAAATAAAATCTAGACATGTACATTGAAATCAAATACCTCCCAGTATTCCATGAAATGTCGTATTTCCCCTCTTCTGAAGCTCGCTTCCTCTCTTTAGGCATGATAGCGCTTCAGAAGAGGGGAAATTCCGAAAGGAAAGTACAACAAAATGAAATCCATAGGGTATTCTCTTTCACGCACCTATGTAAAACCAAAAATAAAAGCAAAATCTTTAGGAATATGAAATCAGTTTCTTTTCACAGGTTAATGTGTTCAGTGATTGCGCTTTAGTTTCGAAAAAAACAAAGTAATAGACGGACCACAGAAACTTAAAGTCTGGCATTCGGTAGGTTGAGGGTTCAAATCCCAAAACAAACTCCTTTTTTTAAGCAGAAAACACTCTCTTAAAGAGATTTACATCCGAGTTTCTCCCCGCTTGATACACTACGATAATTTTTCTGACTTGACTTGGAATCGAACCACCAACCTCCAGCTTCAAAAGCCCACCGTGCCAACCACTACACCACTGAGATTGGTCGCCTCTTAGCTTTCACAGTTCAAGACTGAGGTCAGGAAACAGAAACGAATCGTTCATAATGAAATCCCCCATAGAACTATCACTAAGCGGTGAGTCCACACTTTCATAACCTCGGTCTTCCGAGCATATCGACGTCTTGCTCGATCCGACGAGGCCATTGGCAAATCCCCTATAGAACTATCACTAAGCGGTGAGTCCACACTTTCATAACCTCGGTCTTCCGAGCATATCGACGTCTTGCTCGATCCGACGAGGCCATCATCTTGTATCAGTGTGGACACAGCGCTGTCCAACGTCATATTGCTGTCTAGTCTGGACATACCGCTTTCCAATCTTGTTAAATCATTCTCTAGCGTCAAATTGCTGTCTAGTGAGGACATACCGTTTTCCAACGTTGTCAAATCATTCCCTAGCGTCAAATTGCTTTCAAGTATGGACATACCCCTGTTCAGGGACGTCATGTTAGTTTCCAGTGTGGACATAGTTGTTAAATCATTCTCTAGCGTCAAATTGCTGTCTAGTGTGGACATACCGTTTTCCAACGCTGTCAAATCATTCCCTAGCGTCAAATTGCTTTCAAGTATGGACATACCCCTGTTCAGGGACGTCATGTTAGTTTCCAGTGTGGACATACCGCTATCCAACGTTAAATCACCGTCCAAAGCTAAATCATCGGGTAACTCAATATCAAATGGACAAGGAACAAGATCAGGTTGATAGAGTGAGGACAATGAGGAAGCTAACAGAGAAGAATTAGACAGAGACGAGTTTGATTGCACACCGCTGAACAAGGTGTCTGCACCGTTGAAGGGTTTCGCGTTAAACAACGCCGCGTTTCCGTGCGATTTTTCACTCAACGCATCCAGATCCGGTTTTCCGTTGCCCATCGGTGAGTGTCGCGTTTCAAAACTCTGAATATCATCTACAATGGCGGTGATCATGTCTTGCCTTCGTCTACTCTTGCTGGGTTTGGAGGGTCTACGTCCGCTGGGCCTTTTAGCATGGCTGTTCCCTTGGGTGGGGATAGTATTTTGGTTTGCACCATTAACTTGGCTAGGGATAGTATCTTGGTTTGTACCATTAGAGGTAGAGATACCTTGGTTCATACCATTCCCTGAGGCGGTATAATTAGATGGATTACCATTATTTTCATTACAATCGCTTTGGTTTCTATTATTTCGACTGGTACAGTTAAACTGATCACTGGAAATGCTCCGACCACACCCTGTCAACAAATCCGTCATTTCGTCTACTATATCGGATAGATGGGTAACACTCGGTATACTACAGGGTGTACTCATCATATCACTAGAGGTACCCATATTACAGGGTGACCCACACTCGCCATCAGACGTCACCACTTCTTCCACCGCATCCTCTATGCTGATCTCAGATTCCAGGCCACCCTGAACGTCCTCTTCGCGTTGCTTAACACAAGTTTCCTCGTAACACGTTGACTCCCGCGTCTCTTCTACTTTGAAATAGTCGTGATCGACACTAGGTAGTGCGGCAGGGGAGTACAGTTTCTTGCCACCAGGTCGCGTCTTGGTAGTTGGTACAAGGAGAGCGTTGGATTGGACGTACTTCTGTATTCTGGAGGCGTTCTGTGGTCTCTGACTGTGGTGGTTACCGTTAGGCGATGTGTTCAGTTTAGAACTGATGCTCTTAGGAGATAGATTCAAGTTAGAGGGAATAGTATTCAGGTTAGGACTAATATTGAGACAAGGGCCGACCAGGTGACTACCGGTAGGCGATGTTTTCAGTTTAGAACTGATGCTCTTAGGAGATAGATTCAAGTTAGAGGGAATAGTATTCAGGTTAGGACTAATATTGAGACAAGGGCCGATATGCAGGCTAGACCCCACACTCACAATAGACCCAGGAGGTCCGATATTCAGGTAGCTCTGTGGTAACACTGGCCGGACACGGTCCGGATATTGTCGCACGGTATAGGCCGGGGACACACGATTAAGGCCGAGTTCACACGATCCCACGCTCTTGGGAACGATCCTCTTGTACAGTGTTGTCGGACGTGACTTTCTCAGCACGGGACCGGCACCCTCTTCATTGTGGCGTCCACCAGGGTTGCCAGAGATGGCAGGGGTTTGGCAGGTGGGGGGGTAGGAACCAGTGGGGGCAGGTGACGGAGAAAGAGGGGCACGTTGGAGTGAAGGAAGCGGATGGGATGCCAGGCTTGGTGCTCCGTGCTCCACCACGGGGGTACTTGATTCAGCTCCTTCCTGTGAAATTAATAGAGAAGGTAATAGATATTAGAACAATCATCATGTACCATTTTTATTCGTCGTATCCCACAGAGTCGACGCCGTCGATCGACGAGGTAAATCTATGTTGTCGAGTCTGTCTACGGTTCAGAAAAATATAACTAGCATCCCACACCTAAAAAGACAAGAAATCAATTTTGTACCCTGCCTTTTATTCACTTCATAATTTGTGTGCCCCTCCTTCACGTAGTACCTTTCCCCTTATTGCACTCCTCTTTCCTCTAATATCAGTTCTACTTCACTGCATTGGCGGCGTGCCATGGATTTAAAACTTTAAATGGGATGTCAGTTTTGTTTATTATTTTTTTTGGGGGGAGGGGGACTTGGCGGGGGTTCTTGTATGTTAATTTTTGAGGGGATAGTATTTATAGATTTAATCTAAAATACAATTTTTTTGTGGTGAAGCTGAGAGCCTTTACTTACGCTATTATGAGGAGGAGTTGACTCAAGTAGACTCGCTGTGAAGTGCTCAAGCTGTTGAACGCTGACTGGAGATGTTCCCGCTTCAAGATCAAGGAGCCAATCCCACTCTTCATCCTGACTCCATGCATTGTGCTGGTACGTGTCAGTACTACAGTCAGTAGGAGCGTGGCCACAGTGCTTACCAACACCAGAGTCTGAGGAAACAACAAATTAAATTATTTGTTGTATTTTATTTAACATCTGACCGCTAACCGCAGCCCGGTTTATTCAAGGTCACTACCTCCCCTCACATGGAAGTGTGTTTATGACGTGAGGGGCGTTAACCACTTTTTTTTTAAGAAGTTTGATAGAGCAAAGCCAGCCGTTCCAAGAACGTCAGTTAAGTTCGCCCAACCTAGCGCTTATAAGGCAGGCGCGCTACCCTCCAAGCTAACCATACTGGCTGCTTGTTTTGGTAATTATTGAAGCCACGACAATGGAAAAGAATATACTCCTTTTTGTGTTTAACCTAACCCTGTAATAACACTGGCCACTGCTCATTTGTGCTGTTACTTTTTGTAGCAATTTTCCAACGACTTGACTTCTGACCAAGTACCCTCTTGTTTTTATACCATACATCTCCGTTTGATATCTCAGATTCCAGAGTTTAATCTAGAAGAGTTGCGTGGTGAAATTGTGAATCTGATACAAGATATAACGGGGGACTCTGTGTATGATGATAGGACCAAGCATATACAGCTAGAAGAAATACTCAGCTCAACCTATGAACTGCTACTGTCCAAGAAATTCGTCAACAAGTATGTGGGTGAGTGTATTTCCATGTTTTTTTGGCCGATTTTCAGATTCCATGACTTTTCCCGCTTTTCCAGATCGCGTATATAAACCCTGTTTTCTTTCTCCGTTTTCCAGTGAAAGTGGCTCTCACTCGGAACATGGGTTATGGCTTGACCAGCGTTATGTCTGCTCACTGGGATATCAACCTGGATCAAGTATTGAGTGTGGATTGGACTAATCCTACTACCAAAGTACTCATCATTGTAAAACAATTGGCCGATTTTCAGATTCCATGACTTTTCCAGGTTTTCCAGGTCGCGTATATAAACCCTGTTTTTTTTCTCCGTTTTCCAGTGAAAGTGGCTCTCACTCGGAACATGGGTTATGGTTTAACCAGCGTTATGTCTGCTCACTGGGATATCAACCTGGATCAAGTATTGAGTGTGGATTGGACCAATCCTACTACCAAAGTACTCATCAATATATTCAAGTTCAATGTTCTGTGAATATCGAAACTCAAGTCTAGCTCACACACGATATGATGTGTCTCCCAACTAGGAACTGATGTATTTATGGGATAAAAGGTCGAAAGGTCGATTCTGAGGTCAGCCCCACACTATCAGATAGACCTGACAGGTACGGCTGAAAAGGTTCACCTATCACGTGTACCTGATACCTGATAAGCTGGCTAGTTCCTCATTTTTTTCTGCTATTTGACAGATTTGACTTTGAAACCTCACCCAAGTAAGCGCAACTGATCTATTGACTATGGACCTGAGAAGATAAAAATAATGAACGTTTTTCATTTCATTCAGCCCCACCCTATCAGATAGACCTGACAGGTACGGCTGAAAAGGTTCACCTATCACGTCTACCTGATAAGTGACTGGCTGGCTAGTTCCTCATTTTTTCTGCTATTTGACTTTGAAATAGGGAAGAAATATTTGTAAAACAATTAAAAATCAATTATCCCAAGTTAGATTTATAGTTATGTTCGTATAAAGGCACTGTACAAGTTGAAGAATGAGACTTTACGCTTGCATACAGGGTGATCAGTTGGTATTCAATTATCCAAGACCATCACACTAGGTTGATTTTTTAAAAAAGTTTTGAGTAGAAATGTTTTTCCCCGATTGGGTTAAACGCCTGGCTTAATTTTATGATTTGGATTTGAACCACCAACTTGAAATATTTCCTACAGAGGGCATGTCCGAATAAATCAACAAGAGGTGCTGAAATTAGGATTGCCAACTTTTTTTTCGGCATATACGGTACAAACTAGCAAAATGGTGAAAAATACGGATTTCCCGATTTTTACCCGGAACAAAGGCATGCACCCTCGCGGGTTTTTGTGTTTTTCGTACGTACCTACCTATCTTTTTAAACTTTTTGCTGAAATGCTGGACCGAAAATCTAGCAACATGAAAGCGCAAAATGTATTTTGCTACAGCAGCAGCAGCAGAGGGAACTGCAACTGCTAAGGTTTTATCGTCCCGAAATCGAAGAGAGAAGGAAGACAGGATAGGAGAAAGCCAGCCGTTCCCACTTTTAGATTTACGTTTCCCCTCTTGCCATACTAAACCAAGCTCTCGACTGCGGATAACGATAGAGTCGCCATTTTTTTCTCGGTTAATGCGAACAGCTGATTTTTTTTTTTTTAATCAGCTGATATCCCCACTACGAGATTTTTACCCCCACTCTCTAAAGTTCGGTTTACGGTTAGATGTTAAATAAAATACAACAATTATTAACAGTTTCAGAGCTAAACCTAAAGTATTTAGCTAGGAGGGCGTCTGCCTTGTGAGCGCTAAGTCGCGGGTTCGATTCCCGTCCGGCTGGACTTCTCCTATCCTGTCTTCTTTCTCTCTTAGATTTCCGAACGATAAGACCTCCGTTATTACAGTTCCCTCTATCAAACCTCTTAAACAATATAAAAAAAAAAATAAGAAAATGGTCAATTACGGTTGTACCCTATTTAAACTTTCAAACACAACTATAATGAAAATAATAATAATAACTCTTTATTGCAAATTAAGAAAATTACAATAGGGCGTGATTATTCCCTAAGGCAATCTCTGCCACCATCCTTTTCTATCCTTATTAACAGTGTTTGTTCCCGGATAGATGAGCACTGGACAGTGTGTACCATTCTTCAGATTATTATAATTATGAATGTAAAAAATAGGTCATATTAAAAACCTATTTGGTCTCACTCACAAACCTCAGTGGTGCAGGGGTACTTACTTTCCGTGTCCGCAAATGTCAACAACTGAAGGTTGGTGGTTCACCAACTGAAGGTTGGTGGTTCGAGTCTAAGTCAAGTCATAAAATTTAGCGTAGTGTATTGAGCGGGGAACGACATTTGTAACGAGCATTTATGCTTAGTCCAATTAAAATTATTTGATTTGTTCTCACCTCTTGCGACAGACTGGACTCCGTGGAGGGACAGGGGAAGGCTAGACGAGTCACCTTTTGCATCGGGCCGGCTGTCTGCTGCGGAGACAATTCCAAGAATTCTGCTGATTCTCGCTCGATTTTAGGGGCGACTCGCTGTGCCTCGACCTGTGTCGTCGGGGTTACGCTACCGGGAGCCTGGTGGGTGGCGGGATGGGTCAGTTTCTGTTTGAGACGTTCGTTCTCCTTGCACACGTCTTCCTTCTCACAACGCAAGCGTTCATTCTGAGGAAAGGGAAAAGTGAGAATTCAATGAGGTGAGATTAATTTCGTTCAGAACAGCCACACTACCGTCACGTCACGTCACGTCACGGTGACGGTAGTGTGTTTCTACCTTAACAATGCAGGTACGTAGTGGACTAAGTAAGTTGGCGTCCACTCGACCGACCCTCGTACCCTAACCAAGAGAAAATAAACAAACCATGGTAAGCAATAGAAACGTCTTCAACAACGCAACAACTGTTGAGACTGTCACTCACCTGTTCCTGTAAATATCGGACCTGTAGTTCTAATTCTGTCATGCGGGCTTTCTTCCGGTCCCGAGACGTTTGGGCCGCCTCTCTGTTCTTCAACTTTCTGCAACACACAACATAGGGCATTAAAGATAACTTATGATATTAAAGATAACACGGGATATCATGTTAGACAGAGGATAGGAGAGAGAAATAATAGAGAAATTAAACAGAGAAATGCCAGCCTAGTTAGCTTAGTTGGTAGTGCGTCTGCCTTGTAAGCGCTAGTCCGCGGGTTCGATTCCCGCCCGGGGCGGATTTTATCCTGATGGGATAATGTTCGTCCTCGGGACGGCTGGCTTTCTCCTATCTTCCTTCTCTCTTCGATTTCGGGACGATAAGACCATAGAAGTTACAGTTCCCTCTGTCAAACCTCTTAAAAAAAAAGATAACTTAGAATATTAGAGATAACACGGGATATCATGTTAGACAGAGGATAGAGAGAGAAATAATAGAGAAATTAAACATAACTTAGAATATTAGAGATAACACGGGATATCATGTTAGACAGAGGATAGAGAGAGAAATAATAGAGAAATTAAACAGAGAAATATTCAGTCGTGATTGTGCTTATTACTAGGAGGCATATCTCTTTGTTTTTGTTTTTACTTATTTTCACCAAAAATTAAATAAAAATATTCATTAAATAGGAAAAAAGCGAACATAATCGCGAAATCCGCGAACATAATCGCCAAATCCGTGAACGTAATCGCGAAATCCGCGAACATAATCGCGAAATCCGCGAACATAATCGCCAAATCCGCGAACATAATCGCGAACGGCTGGCTTTCTCCTATCTTCCTTCTCTCTTCGATTTCGGGACGATAAGACCATAGAAGTTACAGTTCCCTCTGTCAAACCTCTTAAAAAAAAGATAACTTAGAATATTAGAGATAACACGGGATATCATGTTAGACAGAGGATAGAGAGAGAAATAATAGAGAAATTAAACAGAGAAATATTCAGTCGTGATATTACTTATTACTAGGAGGCATATCTCTTTGTTTTTGTTTTTACTTATTTTCACCAAAAATTAAATAAAAATATTCATTAAATAGGAAAAAATATTTCATTCTTTTCGCTATAAACTTTGCATAGCTTTAACTCTTTTCTATATTTTACCAATTTTAATAAACTTTCTTCATTAAATAATTAATCGAGTAATTGTGCTGTGCAGTGATCTTTCAATCAACTTTATTATTGTCGCTATACAGGGAACTATAGTCAAACGCGTGCACAACGCTTACTCCCTTTTTTTTTGCAAACAAGATTATCAAAAATGGCAATGAAGTGCGGAAAATGCAGTGAGGACGTTCTTGCGGAGGATACGTTGACCTGTTGGCAAACAAGATTATCAAAAATGGCAATGAAGTGCGGAAAATGCAGTGAGGACGTTCTTGCGGAGGATACGTTGACCTGTTGCCTGTGTGCTATGAACGCGCATTACCTTTGCGTCGGAACCACAGAGGCTAACTTTAGAAAAATGAGCAAAATCAAGAAAGATACTTGGAAATGTCTTGATTGCAAAGCAAAGAAGAACGAAACCTTCACGATTCCTTCCCAAAGTGAAGCCCCCGAACTGAAACAGATGTTTGAAAAGTTCTCAAAGGAAATCAAAGCTACACTTGCAAGCTGCGAATCGAACATCCAGAAGAACACAGACCAGATGAAAGAAGTGCTTGAAAGTATCAAGGATGTGAAGACTGTTCTTGAATCTCTCGAAGCAAAGCAGGAAAAACTGGAGAAAGAAAACGAAAATATGAAGAAGAGTATGGACGAAATGAAAAAAGAACTTGAGGCAGAAAACAAAATGCTGAAACGAAGCATAGAGGAAATTAAGAACAAGAACGAAGACCAAATAGACTTTCTTGAGAATAGATCAAGAATTTGCAATCTGGAAATAAGGGGAGTACCTGAAACCAAAAATGAAGATGTGGTCAAAATTATTTACAATATCGGAAAAGAGATTGGTATTCAGTCATTCTCTGAAGGAGATGTCCAGGTCGCTCATCGGGTGGACACGAGAAGTACTCAAGAACATGGAAAACGCCCAATCATTGCGCATCTAGCATCGAGATACCTGCGAAACAAGTGGCTGCAACACTATAAGAATTATCTCAAAAACAAAAATGTTCCCAATCAAAGAGCCACCTTGTCAGCAAAATCGATCGATGATAAACTTGCAGATGTCCCAGTGTTCCTGAATGAGCATATCACTGTCAAGAGGAAGTTACTTTTGAAAGAAGCAAAGGACGTCGCAAAGGCAATCCACTTCAAGTTCGTTTGGGTCAAAGATGCGTTTATCCTCATGAAGCAAAACGAAAATGCCAGACACGTTCAAAAGATCAACTCTCGTCAGGAACTAGCGGAATATCAAACCAAATTCCAGTCTTCTTTCAGTTCATAAAGAAGAAAAAATCCTCGAAGAAAACATTACTACCTTCATTCAAACAAAAAGAGGAAACAACCACATCACCAAATGAAATAGAAACCATCAAAATCTCATGTCATCATTACATGAATTATGTATCTGTTTTTATCATTAAAACCTACCTATTCACTTTTCCAGTTTACAACAATCATGATATTTTCACGACTTCAACATTTCTACATTATCAATATTATCTCTTATACCTATACACATATTATACTGTAACTTCTCTTAGGCTTAATCTGTTAAAATCTCTCTACCAAACAAATTACCTTAGCTATTATTACTATGTATTGAATTGTCTCACCTACCTAACCATTGTGCTACTTTTAACTATGTATGTAGTTCTCAACTTAGAATATTTGATTCATTGCTCTCTTATGTACCTCTTTAATCCTCCCGGTCTAAAGCCACACGATCCCTTCATCAGGTTGTACAGACACATAATATATTTTAGCAACCTACCTATTAAATATTATAAAGTAAACGCATTAAAAGATATAATTACAAGGTTTTCTGACAGTACTGGATAGTAACAATCCTAACTTTGACCTTGTACATCCTGATGAGGAGGTTCACGTAGGTAACATAGATGAATGTAATGAGTTCTTAAAAGGGCCAAGCGATCTGAGAGTCTTCCATATGAACGTGAGAGGAATAATTAGTAAACATAGTCAGTTAACAGCTTTGTTCGAGGTACTACCGGATTTTGACTGTATTTTCTTGACCGAAGCGCATCTGAACGAAAACATAAACCTTCAATCCTTAAATTTTGCAGGGTATGAAATATATGGAACCAAATTTAACATACGTCGTACAGACGGCATAGTGACTCTGATCAAAAAAGAAATCAATCATTCTATTGAAGAGATAAAACTTTCAGACGCCAACTGTCAAAAATTAATATTTCATAAATTGGGTAAAAAGTATACCTGCTTCTGTTTCTATCGATCTCCAAGTGGAAAAATCCAAACCTACTTAACAGAAATAAGCCCTCTACTAGGAACACTAGGTGATGACGGAAGAGACAGAAGCAGTGTAAACATCATAATAGGTGATATAAATATTAACCTCCTTGAACCTAAATGTAAGAAAGTTAATGAATACACGAACTTACTCACTGAGTTTGGATTCATTTCCTTGCTTAACAAACCTACTCGAGTAAACCACACCGGACCATCTTCCTGTTTGGACCATGTGTTTGTGGGACCTACACATAGCGATCAATACAAAACATTTATAGCGCAAACTTCAATATCTGATCATTACAGCACTGTTTTTAAAATAGAGAATCAGCAAAATATCCAACAAACCAAAACTAGGGAGTACATAGAAATCAACAAACTGAATCTAGTGAGCCTTGAGAAAAGCTTGGAAACTGAGAATTGGTCGGAAGTGTATCAAGAGAGCAGTCCCGAATTGTCAGCAACTATCCTAATAAATAAACTTCAGCAAAAGATAAAAGATAATACTACCACTAGGCTGGTTAAACAGGAAAGAAAGAGATCGCCCTGGATCACAAAGGGAATTATAAATTCCATTAAAAAACGAGATAAAATACATCTCCAGTGCACAAAACAACCAATGAATTCAAGATTGATTGAATTCTACAGAAAATACCGTAACAAACTAAACACAATAATATCAAAACAGAAAAGAGAATATTTTAAAAACGAAATAAAAAGTGCTGGTAATGATAAGAAAAAAATCTGGTCCATTGCAAATGAAGTAACTTGCTACAAAGGTCCCAAGACCCAAGGCCCAAACAAAATAGTAACAGATGACGGTTCAATTCTTGATATTAGAAACCATGCGAAAGAGATCGCAAATCAATTTAATTCTTATTATTCTCTTGTAGGTATCAATGCATCAAGATCAGGATCCCGTCCCCCACCAAACCAAACCAATCAACCAAATTTAAACATTTCCTATCCCAGAATAGAACCTAAGTCTAACTTTTTCTTAAAACCTATAACTTGTAAAGAAATAGACGAAATTATTAAAAAAATGAAAGGGAACTCAGCCCCAGGATTTGATGGAATAAAAACAAAAACTTTAAAAGACATCAAGCATCACATTTTAAAACCCCTAACTTATGTATTTAACTCTTGTATTAAAGAAGGTACATTTCCATCAATATTTAAAAAGACGATGATTACACCAATTTACAAAAAGGGTTCTAAAGATAAAATAATAAATTATAGACCTATTTCCCTATTGCCCTGTGTTTCCAAAATATTTGAAAGATGTTTGAAATCTAGACTTGTCAAATTCTTAGAGGAAAATGACATCCTCAATAAAACCCAATTTGGGTTCAGAAAAGGAGTGTCAACTAATGACGCTATCATTGAACTGGTGGAGGGGATCTACGCTGCTCTTGATGCTGGAGAAAAGGCGGCAGCTGTGTTCATGGACCTCAGCAAAAGTTTTGACACCGTAGATCATAGAAAACTTATACAAATACTAGAAGACATAGGTGTAACAGGAAAACCATTGAATTTGTTCCGCACATACCTCTCTGGGCGCACTCAGAAAGTTAAACTTAAAATACCGAATAAACCATTAACAGATAAAAGTAACAATCAGAGAACGGCCAGAGATATAGGGAGTTTGATAAATTCCGAAGTGGTCAGCAATGAAATTGATTGTGTACCCTATAGGGTCCCGCACGGTACGGTATTATCACCTATCTTGTATAACATCTATGTCAGTAACCTTAATAATCTTCCCCTGCAGGGTCAATTGATTTCATTTGCTGACGACACAGCTTTGAGGGTAGTGGGCGAAAGCTGGGACGAAGTGTTCCAGAAAATACAGAGTGATATGGTCAGGATCAAATTTTGGTTTGCGAACCACAATTTGTTCCTGAACATGGACAAAACTAAAATTGTCCCTTTTTGTATGGATACTCGTAATTACCCTAACTTTACCTCGCTCAAGATCCATGAACATAGCTGCAACCCAAACCTAAACATTATTAACATTCCAATGCCTAACCTACCAGATACCCAATGTGATTGCGCTCACATTGAAGTGAGTTCAACATGTAGGTACTTGGGTGTTGAGATAGACACTCATCTAAGATGGGACACTCATATCATAGGCATGGTTAAGAGACTCCGTAGGTACTCACATCTTTTCAGAACACTCAGAACATTTTTAAATCTAAAACTCCTAAAACAATTTTACTTTGCCTTAGCCCAGTCAATCATTGAATATGCAATATGTTGCTATGGCAGGGCAGACCCAACACTCCTTTATTATCTCAATACTGCTCAACTTTCATAAGTTTAAGTTTATACCTACCCCCTAATTTCCTACATTGTAAAATATGGTTATGAAATAAATAAATAAAATAGGGAGGATTAAATACATTACTTCCCTTTCTGTGTTAGCAGTTAGCATACTGGGAATTGTGTACAGCCGTGTCTTGTGTACAGTCCACACATAGTCGTACAGTCCACACATGGGACTTGTGTACAGCCGTGTCTTGTGTACAGTCCACACATAGTCGTACAGTCCACACATGGGACTTGTGTACAGCTGTGTCTTGTGTACAGTCCACACATGGGACTTGTGTACAGGTGTCTTGTGTACAGTCCACACATAGTCGTACAGTCCACACATGGGACTTGTGTACAGCCGTGTCTTGTGTACAGTCCACACATGGGACTTGTGTACAGCCGTGTCTTGTGTACAGTCCACACATAGTCGTACAGTCCACACATGGGACTTGTGTATGTGTACAGCCGTGTCCACACTTAGTCGACGCTGTCGATCGATGTCGGCTAAAACCGTACACTGCCTCGAGCCTGGACAACTTAGATTCACCTCAACACCTCGTCGACGGCCTATGTGTGGACAGAGCTTAACTACCAAGAGAGAAGAAAGACAAGAGAAAGACAGTCGTTCCGAGAACAAATCCTCTGTTTATTTAGGATGAGATTCGCCCCAAGACCTTAGCAATTCCTCTATCAAACTTGAAAAAAAAAAGAAAAAAAAACCTAGGCTGAAAAGTCCTAAATTAAAATCGTGGGGAATTCCAGCTAATTCCACAATAAATAAGGACTTGTGAATAGGTACCGATAACGAGGTTGTTTGTTATTTTCGCGAGTGACCTATAGGAACTCAGATATAAGTAGAGAGAAGAGATAAGATAATGCAATAAACCCAGCCAATTGTTTTGCGAAATTTCTACGAGATAATATTAAGGCGTGGAAACATGTAAATATTCAAACCTAAAACAGCCTGCTTTTCCGGGTAGCGCGTCTGCCTTGTAAGCGCTAGGTCGCGGGTTCGGCTCTCCGCCCGAAGCGTATTTTATCCTAACCAGGTACTTACCTGGGACTTCACCAGAGTATCATTCATCAGTGACTCACTACTGCATCAAAACCGCTGCTGCTCCACAACAGCAGCAACTGTGCTCTTGTGGAAATATACTTATTACTCTGGTGTTATGAATTACGTCAGGACATGCTACTACACATACCACGAGATTCTAATGTAGCAGTTGTTTCATTGCTACGAAATAAATACGGTGGTGAAAACACTCATCTTTTATTTTTATTTTTTTTTTTTAAGAGGTTTGACAGAGGGAACTGTAACTGCTAAGGTCTTATCGTCCCCAAATCAAAGAGAGAAGGAAGACAGGATAGGAGAAAGCCAGCCGTTCCGAGAACGAACAACGAACATTGGAAGAGAATGTTCAGGGCATTAATCCCGCCCCTGAGTTAGAATTTTTCAATATTTTTTTTTTTTTTTTTTTTTTTTTTTTTTTTTTCAATTTTTTTTTTTTTTTTTTCAGTTGTTTATTTTGTTTTCCTGTAACTGCTATGGTCTTATCGTCCCCAAATCGAAGAGAGAAGGAAGACAGGATAGGAGAAAGCCAGCCGTTCCGAGAACGAACAACGAACATTATCCCATCAGGATAAAATCCGCCCCGGGCGGGAATCGAACCCGCGGCCTAGCACTAACTAGGCTGGTACACTCATCTTTTAAAAACCAAGTAAAAATAAGGACCCTAATCTAATCTTAAGAAAATTCGTACTTAGCGTGTGTATCTTAGTTTTAATACTCAGAAAAAAATACAGATGTTGACCTCTACACAGAGGTTCAAGACGCATGGCTGATAGTAGGTACCGAATAACGCCTCAAGCGATAGCTTCACCCAGTGGTTTAGGTTAGTTCGGAGTACCTTGTACTCAAGAATGGTAGAACCGAAGTGTCATTGACTCCTTACCTCACTCACTGAATATGCCTCGAGTATATTTTCATTCTGATACCCTATAGTCCCTATACCTATATTAACTACATATTTGAACGAATTTCTTAAGTTTTAACAACTTTTTTTTATAGTGGTAACTGTTGCGATCTTATCGTTCCGATAGGAAATAGATAATGGAGACCGGATAGGAGAAAGCCAGCCGTTCCAAGAACGAACCTTATCTGTTTAAGATAAAATCCGCCCCGGGCGGGATTCGAACCCGCGGCCTAGCGCTTACAAGGCAGACACACTACCTTCCATTCCAAGGTAACTAGGATGGCGATTTCTTTCTTTAGTTTGTCTGTAAGTTTGTAATTTGTTGTTTTACTAACATAACTCTCAAACGGTTGGTATGATTCGGACGAAATCAGCTAGAAATGTATAACACACAATAAATTTAATCATCAGCCAGCCTGATTATATTCTTCGAGGGTAGCGCGCCTGCCTTGTAAGTGCTAGGTAGCGGGTTCGATCCCCTCCGGAAGCAAACTTTATCATAAACAGCTATACCTAAGGTTTGTCTTCAGAATGGCTGGCTTCCTCTTATCATGTACTCCTCTCTTTGATACAGGAATGATAAGACATCCTTTATTACACTTCCCTCTATCAATTACCTATCAAACTTCTACTTACTGTGTTGTCAATGCAACAATATTATATTTCTGAATCTGCCCCCACACAGTGTCACGGTTCCTAACATTAAAATATTCTAGCTAGAGGATATGCAAACTCAAGCATGACTTCATTGCTGATGTAACATTCATCATTGTTAGACAATAGTACAACACCAGTATCTAATAACTATGTTGTTGTAGCGGCTTCAGCTGTAGCCAAATGGTGATGGTAGAATAAAGAAAAGATCTATCTTCTGTACAGTAGGTACAAGATTTACACTAAGTACTCCATCTAGTTCTAGTAGTATACCTAGTATTGCAGTTAGATAATGGTCGAGTACTGACAACAAGTTATCTCTCCTCTGTAAGGTAATGGAAGGGAGTAATCTCCTTTCTATGAGCTGATAGAAAGTCAGTATTCTCCCTTTTAAGAGGTGATAAATTTAAAGCATTATTTCATTGTCAATAATTCTGAACCATTACCTACTTACTGTGCTACCTATTGTTGTAGCCCACATCTGACTTGCAACTCTTGACCCAAGTTACTTACTTGAGAGTTAAGTACCAGCACCATCTATGATTCCAAAGGTGCTGGGTTTCAATCTCAGTCAAGACAAAAAGTTACTTACTTGAGAGTTAAGTACCAGCACCATCTATGATTCCAAAGGTGCTGGGTTTCAATCTCAGTCAAGACAAAAAAAAAAAATCTGACCAAAATATCTACTTGTTAATAATACCTACAGAACATCTGAATGTCTTTCATCTCTTTTAGGACTTCCTGATAATGCAGGTGACCTTTTAGTCTAATGATTACAGTACAGTGAACTGTACTTCCAGAACCTATTTAAGTAAGTAGTACTGAACAACTTTCACTTCACCTCAAACATGAAACCTCATGCTCACAATCATTGTAACCTCATGCTCACAATCATTGTAACTCTATGACTAATCTAGTTCAAGGGGATTAACAGTTCATGAGTTCAACGTAACACAAACTCTCTCTCTTTCTCTATGACACTATGAATTGCTCAGCTAAGTAAAAATCTCTAATAAGCAAATTTGGTGTGAGATATGAGATATGAAAGTCAGGCAATGTAGGTACATGACTTAGGTAGCTTTATAATGTGTTTTTTTAGTGCAACAATACACCTAAAGTAATACTTTCTGATGAAATATGTTATCATTTCTAACTCAGCCAAAAACATTATGATGCAATGCAATTATTCAAGAAAGGTTCACTTAATTCCTTTACTTACTTGAGATGATGCAACAAGATTCTACCTAAACTTTTAATGTAACAAGACATCTTAGTAAGCATCAGGAACGAGAATCAGGGAGATAGAGAGAAAGGGGTCACTGGAAAAGAGGGTGGAGATACTGGATGTGGGAGGAAAGAGAAAGAGAGGAAGATCAAAATTAAGGTGGAAAGATAAGGTGCAAGAGGATTTGAGAGAGGGGGGATGGAGAAGATAGGAAGCAGTGAATAGAGGATTGTGGAGGTTGAGACGACTAAAAGAAGGAAATGCTGACCCCGAATGAAATTGGAAAAATGGCAAAGTGAAAGAATAAGAAGAATATGGGTGGTACTAAGTACTTCACTTTCACCAAAGGCTTAAGACAGACATCAAGTATGAGATACAAGAGGTTCACTTACTTTCTCATCAACTTCTCCTCGTAAGTCAGATGCTCGAGCTTCTGCTTCCTCCCGGGTCTGTTCTTGTGGTTCACCTCTCCCGATGATGCAAGAATGCTGTGCATTCCACCATCCTTTGGGATGTAGATCTGTGTGAATATCATCCTCCGCTGGGCTTCTGTCATGAAAGAACTGTCGTCAAAAACACTATCCGAATATTCTCCTTCGTCGTCTACTGAGACTTCTTCGATTTTAATATCATCTATGAGATCCATACCGGATGATGACGAGCTCTCCTCACAGATTTGCATCTTGGAAAGTTGAGGGGCGTTCACACCTCTACAATCTAATCTAAAGAATCACACTCACGAGCTTTTACCTCGGAAAACATGGTTCTCGCTTGTAAATTAACAAAACTTTCATTTTAGAAATTCTACGGCAGTTTCACGGTGAGAACTGAGATTTTTCGCGAGAACACAGGGGATAAAAGTAGACACGTACACAAAAGATGAAAAATCAAAAAGTGTTCGATCGATGCAAGATAAGGGATAGGCACATACAAAACACTTTTTGTTCAGTTTTGAGTCCGTATTTTAAAAATTACACAAATAAAAGCACTAGGTATGTAAAATGCAGATTATCAGGATTTAGATAACAAAATGAAAGGCGACACAATCAAAAATCTCGAATCTAGAGGTGACAGATCAAAATTTGAACGAAGAATGGAAATTGGAAAAAAAGAGAAAAATTTGGATGATGAAACTTCTAGAAGTTTTATGGCTGATGCTGATGGCTGCATTCTGCATTTCCGTACCCGTACATGAAACACCGTACATTTCCGTACCCGTACATGAAACACCGTACGTATCACAGCATTACCGTACGCACCAAGTCGATTTTTTTTTCACATGTTTAAAAAAAAATCACCACTGATCAACCAATAGGAAGCTTTGAAAAGTCCGGCTGCGGCTCATTTGGCAAGACGACATTTGACAGGACAACATTAGAGGAGTTTTTGGCAACACTGTAAATTTAAAAATTCAAAATGGTTCTTCCAAAGTTCAGAAGTGTAAACAAAAAGGGTGAAAACTGAAAATCCATTTTGCAATCAGTAAAGCAAACTCAACAAGTGTTTTTTACTTGAACTTTTATTACCACTAATTTTGAGTGAATCATACCACCTTTATCCAATAAAACAGGTTCGAGCTTTTCTGTGGACATCTATTATCAGGAAGAGGGAAGCATTTCTAAAATAATGTAATATTTGGATCCCAGAGCTAACGTAAGTAAAATCAAAATGACTCTCAAAATTCCTATCAAAATCAGATGTAGGATTTGGCCATCCTTAAAAGAGGTTCCTTAGGTTTGCAATGTTTTATATGTATTCATGTTCTAAATGTTGGTAAAGCAACAGAACTATGAAGCTTTTCTCACTGAACTTTGCTCTTATGCTCAACATATCAAAAAGTGACTCGAGGTATGATTGTGGCAGGAAAAAAATGAAAAAATAAGCAAGTAGCTTTCTTTGAAAAGAATAATGGCTGAGTCTTTACATTCATGTTGAAACATATCACAACCTCAGAATTATATGGTAATATGTTCAAAACATCAATTTTTGGGAAATAACAATAATTGTAATATCAGTATTTACTTAGGTACTTACCTAATTTTGTGTTTCCTCTTTACACTTCAGATAAGCCTCCAATCCCTCAGTACAACTAGCCAGTTTCAACATATTACCCAAAAATGTCCAACCATGCTGTGGTAGTATGGGAATGGCTAAATCGTAATCGCAGGTGGAGACCATTCACTCCCGAAGTCACTCAGTTGATTGAGCGAGCTCATTCTAAAAACCTAACGAGTGTGATTCTCAGTGACGCTGATCCTAATCTGCAGAACTATTTCATCAACTTACACACACTTCAGCAGTGCTCTGAAATAGATGGTAAAGAAATGAAAAAAATAAATATTTAATTTCAATGGGTCAATTTCTGGCATTTTTATTTTGACCCTAAAGACCAAGAGGATTGAATAGGTTGGGGAGTAGGGTGTAACCTAGGTGGTGGAACTCCATCCAAACAATATATGTAAATACAGTTGAACCTATCTCAGTGGGAATCCAAGGGACCAACAATTTTTCTCACTATTTATCCAGGTTTCCCATTCAGTAGGGTCCCAATCAAACCAGTTTGACTGCACTTATTTACTTAAACTTGATTTAACTTTCTTGGTGAAAACTGGAACAAAGACTGAAAGAACAATACTTGGCTATCCCACATTTTACAATAACTTTTTTTGTTCTTTTATTTCAGGTGCAATTACAAATGTGCGGCGTTCATTTTACCCACCTGATTCACCGGCAGGGAAGGGAGCTCGGTGGGAGTGGGAGGGAGATGTACATGGTGAATGGCATGCGTACGATATGCAGGCACAATGTCTCATTGAATATTCCTGGGCTAAAGTAAGTTTGAATAAAATGAAATGAAAATAAAACTTTGTCCAATCTCTTTCCAGAGGGCAACATGCTCATGATACTCAGGATATCAACACTTTTGGTGTTGAAGAAATTTTCTATAGGTACCAAATGTACTTACTGGATGTTGGTAAGGATCCCCAGAAGACAGGTGATCTAGTGGTGAAGATACTCACACTCACCTAATGCTGAAGAATTGACAGTTCAAAGGCTCTTAAGTGTGTACCTATTAACTTTGATCTTAAACTGACCAACTGGGTCTAGACATTTGACTTTTCTTTTTAACTTGTTGATACGTTTAACGAGCTATTTAATTACTTGATTTTTTTGCTCAAATAAAGGTTCAGAGTTTATGCTTGTCTATTTGCTTAATGTTTTAGTTTTAATTTAAATTAGTTTGTTTTTGGCACTTTAGGTTTTAAGCTTTTAAGGTATCTTGGTGTTTGTATGGCTTGACATCTTGTTTTGTTGCAAGGGGGAGCAGTGGCAGGTAGTCCAGGTGGTGGTAGGCTGGGTGCTTGAAGTTTTGGCTTGTGGCAGGTAGGGATCTGCTGTATTCTTTTTAACTTGGAACTCTGTTCATTTTCCTTTTTTGATTGTTAGGATGCTGACTTGTAAATAGATAGTAAAGGGAAACAGTTTATAAATGTAAATAAATAAACTCACATTGTTGTTCAATTTCCAGGGTGATCAAACCATTGATATCAGCAAGACTCACCTCGGCTTCCCGTATATCCTCAACTTCTGCAATCTAACACAAGTGAGAAACACAACCGGTAATGTACGCAACATACGACGCACACAACAAGCGCCCTATCCTCTCATCAAGCTATCCACCAATCAGATGGCAGAGATTCAAGGTCAAATGAGTGCGTCCCAGGGAGCTGTTACCATGACAACACCCGGCAAGAAATGTAAACACACAACCTCGAGTAATATTACGAGGACATTGAGGAATATATTTCATGGTAAGTTTGGTAGATTTTCCTCGAAATTAAATGCATTTGGGTAAAAATTATGAATTCGTACGGAAAAAGTTGAGTAAAGTCCCAATCTGAAGGTGAAACTTCGAAGAAAAAGTGTCTGTTAAAGGTGAACAATTCAATTTTTCTTTGCTGTTCTAATAAAACTTCAAACAGTTCCGACATCAAGATATGATATATAAACCCAAGATGCTTCTGAGTGACATCTTCAATATCTTGCTTAAGAGAGGGGAAATAGATGCTGAGTGCAGTCTAATGTGGGGGAAAATGATGCAGATGCTGGAATCAGTGATGGGGATTAAAAAAAAAAAAGTCTAAACTTGAGAACTTCTGCATAGAAACGTGTTTTTTATTTACATATGTTTAAACTATTCTCTCTCATTACAGGTCACAGTCACCACAGCACTAACAGTAACAGTAGCGCCCCGAGCCACCATAGTCAACAATGTACCACATCCCAACACCCTTCCCAGTCTAGCAATAAATAATAATAATAATAATAATAATAATAATAATAATAATAATAATAATAATAATAATAATTGGGTATGTACCTATGTTGCAAATGTCGGGATCTTTGACCATTAGGCCATTTTTTCAATAGAAAAAAAAAGAAAATATGTAATATGTCTGTTCTGCATATCCACAGGACCTGTACATCCAATGTCCCCTGTGTATGAAGATATATGGCGAGCGTACGGGTAACCAACCCCCTGGCACTATGGAGTGGTCCATAGTCCGCGGCGTATCCCTACCCGGCTTCCCTAACACACGCACCATACAGATTACCTACCAGATATCATCCGGCATTCAGACATACGAACATCCCAACCCTGGCAAACCCTACTACGCTGTGGGCTTCCCCCGGGTGTGCTATCTACCTGATACAGACAAAGGTAAGTACTACAAACTTTTTTTTTTTTTTTTTCAATTTAAACAGGTCTTATTTATTATTGTTCTTATAATATAAGATATTGCACTAGCTGAATTCCGGAGCGAACTATTATCTGCATAGTTGTCAAACTAAAAACATAAACGAAACTCAAAATGTTGGTCGAGAGCGGAACATTTCTCTCCCGCAGTCTCTGCTTCCTATGTATTTCTTATGGAACTTTAATTTTTACTCTTCAAACCTCATTTTACTCATCCATTTAGTGGTCTTGCTCGGCGTAGCTTAACAAAACCGAACCCGAAAATAGCCTATAACCTTCACGGGAGTGCAAGCAATAAGTTGACAAAGTTTCATAGCAATCGGATGAGCGGTTTGGCCAGGCATAAGTTCGAACACACACACACACAAATATTCATTTTTATATATTAGATAATCACTTTATTAATATTACCTGTGGAAAATAACTTTCTACATGAATATGTACCTATCTAAATTTCTTCTCATTCGTTCAGGACTTTCCTTGATGATAGGTGAAGGATTTTTGATGTTCAGTTTATTATTATCATTTTTTTTTAAACTGTTAGGTTTTTTTTTATTACCAATATTATTACCAATCAAATTATTACCTTTATTATTACCAATCAAATATACAAGACCTTATTCAGACTGTGAGAGAAAAGGGACTTCTCAGTCCTATGCTAGCAGTATAAACAAGGTATTCCATTCTATTCTTTCTTTAATTTTTTGTTCATTTCTTAGTGTCTCCCCCCTCCTTTTTTTATTAATTCCTTCCTTTCTTCTTTGATTCTCTCGTCCTTTCTTCTTCTTCCCTTCTTTCTTAGTTCTATTTATCATAATAGCTTATAGCAGTTTATTATAACTTATAACTCTCTTCTCTGTTTCTACTCGCAGGTCGCCGTGTGTTACGACTGTTAGGCGTAGCGTTCAAGCGGCGTCTCATATTCACCATTGGTCGCTCCGTTACTACAGGCCGCGAAGATGTGGTGACTTGGAACGATATTCATCACCGCACCTCTCTCCATGGGTATCATAGACAATATCTTTGATGACGATCTGTTTTGCAGAGGACTCTTGGAAATGGCCATTGACAAGTGCTTCAAACACATCACTTGCACCTGCCACAACATAACGGTTAGCATAATAAATACTTTCGTTCACTGAGAATGTCAAGTCACTGTAACGATGATTGTTCAGCATGTTCTGAATCATTTCTGAGTTGATTGTCTTTCTAGCCATCCTGGAACAGAATAAATTAGGCATTGTAAAGAAGCATTTTTTCTACCTCTTCCTCCTCCTTCTCCTCCGAACATGTTCGTAAACATTGAATACGGATAAAATTGGACGTGCAGTGCAACATACGATGCATGTTGCATGAAACGTTGCGTTGCAAAAGTGTGGACCCGGCATTAGGTCGCAGGTTCGATTCCCGTCCGGGAAGGACTGTATAATGTTCGGTCTCGGAACCGGTGGCTTTCCCCTATCCTGTCCTAATTCTCTAGGAATTTGGGACGATAAGGCCTTAGCAGTTACCTACAGTTCCCTCTATTGTCAGGTAGGTACATACTTTTGCAACGCAACGTGTAATGCAACATGCAACATTCAAAGTTTGTTGTACGTCGAATTTTAACTGTGAATCACTTAACGAATGCTCGTGTTCGTTTTTTACTTTCAACTTTAAAAAAGGTTTGATAGAGGGAACTGTAACTGCCAAGGTGTTACAGTTTCGAGAAGGAAGACAGGATAGGAAAAAGTCAGCCGTTCGGAGAACGAACCTTATCTGATTAGGATAGCCCAGTGGTAACGTTCCAAGAACGAACCGTACCTATTGTACTCGTAATAACTTAATAAGATTATGGATAGCCTAATGGTAACGCGCTTGCTTGCCATGCAAAAGGTCCCGGGTTCCAGTCCCACCATTGACAAAAATTCCCAGTTAGCACACAAGCTTACATCTAGGGGCTTGATTTTGATAGGATTTTTAAGTCTAACGTCTTAAACTTAAATCCATTCCGAATCCAACCTCAGAGATCCAACCTGTTTTTAGTCCATCCTTCCTTTATTATTACTAATAATAAGAAAAGGTATAGTGGACGGACTATTGTATTTCCTGGTTCCTGGATAACTGCATACAGGAACTATCACGCCATGGAGTAGACGATACAGAACTAGAGAGACATTTGTAGTAGAACCCTGGCTCCTGGAATCTGTGTCCGCACATAAGTCGTATTTCATTATGTGACTTTTTTAGATACATGGCTGACCCAGAGAGGTATGAATTTTCATCTTGAACACCCTGGCTGCCAAAGCATATTCCTTTGTGATTACCCACAGTAACCCGTGTATTAAAGCATCTACCCTAACATGAGAGACAAGCTATTTAATTCATGGAATTTTTTCATAAATAAGCAAACTTTCACTTGGAGGTCCTCTCTCAGATAACAATTAAAAATACGTAAGTGTCCTGTGGCAGCAAGTGTGGACGCCCAAAGCAGAATCTCTTTGGTCCAGCCTGTCCAGCCATGTTGAATCTAAAAAAAGTCACATAATGGAATTCAGCTATAGTGGACGAGGACAGGATGTACCTATGAAATATATAAGACCTTGTTTAGACTGCGGGAGTAAAGGGACTTTTCAGTCTCATTCTGGCAGGATAAACAAGGTACCTATATTCTATTCTATTCTATTCTATTCTATTCTATTCTATTCTATTCTATTCTATACCTAGATAGATTATGGGTTCAAAACCATTCAAAATTGTCATAGGTAATGGTTATTTTTCAAATTATTGTTTCGTAACAAATTTTCATCAGTAACCAATTATTGGTTTCTTCAAATTAAATTGATCCTCAGGGCAAATTAAAACCTACACAAATGGAGTGTACCTACCTGAAGGCATGTGATGTGTTCCAATCCACGCGACCCCAGGTGATTGTAGTGTGGACATACCTTTGTGTTTTGTTATCCGTAAAAAAAAATCAAAATTATAATTAACTTTATTTTTTAATAAGACAGAACATAATGACAATAACAAAGAAAGAAATGAGGGAGGGGAAAAATATGGAATTAAGACAAATGTTTTGTAAAAAAAAGCAATTTTCTTTTTTTCCACTTTCTTTAATAGAATGTCCTGTCTATTTTATTTATTTATTTATTTATTTATTTTTCTTGAGATGTACCATCAAATGTATTATTATTCAAGTTCATAATACTTAAGTATTATATTAATTACAGAATGATCTACTGGACTGTTCCACAAGCTCTGATGATCCGTTTGACCACAAAGGATCTATCATAGGTAAGTTACTAAGTTCATATAACTTACTCATTATTATATAGGTACTTGTCTGGCTAGGGGATGTTAAATAAAGAGCAGACTAGCGTCTGGCTGTGGGACTATAAACAGGGAGGAGATCCAGCCTAGCTAGCTGGCAGTTCTTCAAAGGGTTCTCTCTGCTTTTAAAGACCAAGCACAAGTCCTCACAATGGTTGACTGCGGTTCAGGACGAGCCAGCCAATTTAACATGGCTAGAGAGCTAGAGACCATAACCCCGGTGTATAGCAGATACAAAAAGATACCTTTTCTTTATTTTGCTATTGCCATTCGGCGAAAGCTAAAGCTGATACAACAAAAACAACAACAACAACAATTATTGACATATTATCATACGTACTGAATACGTTCCTACCTCCAGTCCGTCCCAACTAGGGTGTTACGGGAAGCCCCTTCCCAGTCTAGCAATACTAACACCAACACCTGTAGGAACGGCGCAAGCCATCCATGTACAAACACTTGTAGAAATAGCTCCGGCCAAGCTTGCCCAAACACTTGTAAACACGGTACAAGTAATCGTCACGGTACCAGTAATCGACATCCCCAGTCAACCAATGGGAGGAGCAGCAATAGGTCAACACATATTGATAGTAGCATAAGAAATAGTAACTCAAGTCTGAACAGCAGTACACACAGCATTGTGAGCAGTACACACAGTATAATTAGTAACTCGCAGGCGAGTACCACGAGTAACTCGGATGTAAGGAGCAAGAAAACGAGGCGACCCAGTATAGACACTGTGTCCACGTATCTCAGTCATGATAGTCACCTCAATAGTTCCACGGTAAGTCTTCTTCTTCTTCTTCCTAGCCTTTTCCTACCTATACAGGGTCGGCATTCCACAGTAAGTAACTAATATTTATTCCAGTCAAACTGAAAGTCCAGGGCTCTATAAGTATCCTCCTCAAGCTTGGGATTTTTTTTTTTTTTTTTTTATTCTTCTTTTTCACCATAACCCTTACCTATAAAATAAAAAAAAAGACTTCATCTCAGGTACCTATTTTTAATACCTATTTAAACAAGGTTTTTTATTTACATATGTTTAAACTATACCTATGAAATATATAAGACCTTGTTTAGACTGCGGGAGTAAAGGGACTTTTCAGTCTCATTCTGGCAGGATAAACAAGGTACCTATATTCTATTCTATTCTATTCTATTCTATTCTATTCTATTCTATTCTATTCTATTCTATTCTATTCTATTCTATTCTATTCTATTCTATTCTATTCTATTCTATTCTATTCTATTCTATTCTATTCTATTCTATTCTATTCTATTCTATTCTATTCTATTCTATTCTATTCTATTCTATTCTATTCTATTCTATTCTATTCTATTCTATTCTATTCTATTCTATTCTATTCTATTCTATTCTATTCTATTCTATTCTATTCTATTCTATTCTATTCTATTCTATTCTATTCTATTCTATTCTATTCTATTCTATTCTATTCTATTCTATTCTATTCTATTCTATTCTATTCTATTCTATTCTATACCTAGATAGATTATGGGTTCAAAACCATTCAAAATTGTCATAGGTAATGGTTATTTTTCAAATTATTGTTTCGTAACAAATTTTCATCAGTAACCAATTATTGGTTTCTTCAAATTAAATTGATCCTCAGGGCAAATTAAAACCTACACAAATGGAGTGTACCTACCTGAAGGCATGTGATGTGTTCCAATCCACGCGACCCCAGGTGATTGTAGTGTGGACATACCTTTGTGTTTTGTTATCCGTAAAAAAAAATCAAAATTATAATTAACTTTATTTTTTAATAAGACAGAACATAATGACAATAACAAAGAAAGAAATGAGGGAGGGGAAAAATATGGAATTAAGACAAATGTTTTGTAAAAAAAAGCAATTTTCTTTTTTTCCACTTTCTTTAATAGAATGTCCTGTCTATTTTATTTATTTATTTATTTATTTATTTTTCTTGAGATGTACCATCAAATGTATTATTATTCAAGTTCATAATACTTAAGTATTATATTAATTACAGAATGATCTACTGGACTGTTCCACAAGCTCTGATGATCCGTTTGACCACAAAGGATCTATCATAGGTAAGTTACTAAGTTCATATAACTTACTCATTATTATATAGGTACTTGTCTGGCTAGGGGATGTTAAATAAAGAGCAGACTAGCGTCTGGCTGTGGGACTATAAACAGGGAGGAGATCCAGCCTAGCTAGCTGGCAGTTCTTCAAAGGGTTCTCTCTGCTTTTAAAGACCAAGCACAAGTCCTCACAATGGTTGACTGCGGTTCAGGACGAGCCAGCCAATTTAACATGGCTAGAGAGCTAGAGACCATAACCCCGGTGTATAGCAGATACAAAAAGATACCTTTTCTTTATTTTGCTATTGCCATTCGGCGAAAGCTAAAGCCGTTAAAACAACAACAACAACAACAACAATTATTGACATATAATCATACGTACTGAATACGTTCCTACCTCCGGTCCGTCCCAACTAGGATGTTACGGGAAGCTTGGAAACCTGCTTTCATGAAACAACCCAGACGGAACGTTCTTGACACGTATAAGTGTGCTACTTAACCAAGCCACCACCCTGCACTCTAACGAAATGAATTTTAGAAAAAAACAGCTTCTCTTGGTACTTGAGTTGATGGAGGGAACTGTTACACGTTGTGCTGCAAAAGTGTAGACCCGACAGTAGAGGGAACTGTAACTGCCAAGGTCTTATTGTCCTGGAATAGGCGAGTGGAAGATAGGATAGGAGAAAGCCATCGGAATTTACCCTGAACAGATAAGGTTCATCCTTCTCTTGTCACCTTCGGGAAGACCTTAGAACGAAGTTTACTAAATCAGAATTGAGATCAATCTAGGATTGAGCTATACTTAAAACCCAGTTTAATCCAGAATTGAAGCCAAATCCGACTTCGTAAAACGCGATCTTATTGATTTTTTTTCTATTGATTCGTTTTCACTTTATTTTTATTTTTTCTCTCAGGAGTGGATCCAGCAAGTGAGACAATATCAAAGTACGTGGCCATTGTTAAGAACTGTACAGACGGTGCCTGCCCTATATGTCTAGAGAACTTTATTCACTCGCATGGCCTAGTAGTGGCTCTGATCTATTGTCAGCATAAATTACACCTAGACTGTCTCAACTCTCTACTAACGCGACAATCAAACACTGCGGTATGTATTAGATTTTTGTTTTTGTTTTTTTTTTTAGATTTTAACAAATCAACGGGCAGAGCCCATGTATCTTTGGTTTGGAACTCAAGGGCGTATTGAATATTGAAGTACACTTGAATGATTTCTTTTTTAAATAGATTTACTTTATCATGGACACTCGTTTCTGTGTTGAAAGCCCCGTACGTGTACTTTTATTGTCTACCGCGGCTGTTCTACCACCTAACCTCTTCTGGACTTTCAATACAGCAACGAGTAAGCAATTTCTTTGGTTGATTTTTACGGCTTTCAGGGGGGGGGGGAATCTATAAACCCAATAGCCAATCAGATTGCTTAAACCAAGATAGAAACTTAAACGGAGTTTAAACTCTGTATACTGTGCCCTTAATGTTCTAACCGTTGCAATGAACTCTCAACTATATGTAATATTCAGCCAGCCTAGTTAGCTTGGTTGGTAGCGCGTCTGCCTTGTAAACGCTAGGCCGCGGGTTCGATTCCCGCCTGGGGCGGATTTTATTCTGATGGGATAATGTTGACGGCGTCCCAATTTCAATTAGTGGGTACAAATAACTCATATACAAATTTCAACTTGAGAATAGAAAATTAACTTGTTTATTTTGTATTGAAGGAGCAAATTTTAAAATCGTAAAACTAAAATCAACATCAAAGAGACGAAACAAAATTTGAAATCTTGAAAGGAAAATTAACACAAAAAAAGTAAACGAAATTTAAGTAAAGTCTTAAAAATAATAATGAAAATGACCATCAAATAGAATAGAACCAAAAATAATAAAACAAAATTTGAAATCACGAAGAAAACAAAATTAACATCAAAAAAGATCGAGTTACTATGTATTGGCAAGTAATAATTATAACAAAAAAACTAACTAAACATTATATAAAATTTATAGCCAACCATGGCTTGATTTTAACAAGAACTTTTGCCTGAATCAATTCAGAAACTTTTTAAGTACCTAAATGACATGGCAAAAAAAGATGGCTTGATTTTAACAAGAACTTTTGCCTGAATCAATTCAGAAACTTTTTAAGTACCTAAATGACATGGCAAAAAAAGATGAAAAAAAAAACTAAATAAAGATCACAAGTGATAATCATTAATGCTTGCATGATAAGAACCGAAATATGAACGAAAAATAATAAAATTTTAAAATGGTATGTCACAAAATCAAATGGCACCCATCATTAAAATATGAACCTTTTTTACGTTAGGTAAAACAAAAAAAATGTGGTCTTTTAACAGACAAAATATGGAGATCAACCTTAAGCTTATATTGGAATTTAAGTGAACACAAATGTATTAAAAACAAAAGTAAAGGGAAAAAAAGACTAATGGCTATAATACCTGTTGAAGCAAGTTTTCTTGTTGCAACAATTAGTTACCAAATAGGTATTATAGAGACTCACAAGGCAAAGCAAACTATGTGAACTTAGGATCTTCAGGTTCGATGGTCAATTGAACCTCAAAACTATTATCAACTTCGTCAACGCAATAGTCAAAAAACCTTTTGACAGTAACATGGTTTGTGGACCCATACTGTGGTTCTGAGATAGAAAATGTATTGTTGTAGCTAGATGGAGTATCTGAAACCTTTAGTATTATAGAGACTCACAAGGCAAAGCAAACTATGTGAACTTAGGATCTTCAGGTTCGATGGTCAATTGAACCTCAAAACTATTATCATCTTCGTCAACGCAATAGTCAAAAAACCTTTTGACAGTAACATGGTTTGTGGACCCATGCTGTGGTTCTGAGATAGAAAATGTATTGTTGTAGCTAGATGGAGTATCTGAAACCTTTAAACAATTCGTGGAGTTCAGTTTGAAACTATATTCAACAACACACTCCCAGTATTCACATTTATGAACCGGTTTGCAATCAAGCATAATACTCACATATGAACTGTCAGATATTTTGGTGGGGTCTAGTTTGATTATCAACCTAAATTGCAAGTTTTTCACTTCATAGAGAGGTGAAAAATAACACTTATCCCATTCTTCACCCACTTTCTTGGCAGTGAAGTGGACAAGAATACCCAAGTACTCTGTTGGTTTTACACGTGGTTCAACAGATATTTCTGACTTTTTGTCATGAACGATCTTTTTATATTTGGAGAACAACTTGATAAGACTGTTGGATTCCTCTTTATAACAAACGTAATCCCCCAATGAGATTTGTGAATAGCGGACCTGCTTCAGAAGGTCAAGGATTAGCGCATCCTTCTTTGCCAAATCACTCATTGCAAGGACCTGATTGTTGTTTATCCACTTCAAAACGCCTTTGAATATGTTTATTTCTTTGTCATGAAATGATGAAGATTTGAGGAGGTCTAGTAAGATGTCGTATTGAATATTGACAAATGTCTCATGTTCTAGAATGTATTTGGCATTTTGAAAGATGAACGTTGTCATTCTCTCGTACAGATCTTCCATGTTGTGATTCTTGGCTGTGTTGATCAGTTCCACAGCACTGCCTGTGTGATAGTATTCCAATTTGTTTAGATCAGTTTTGAGGACATCATACAGAGGGGATAAGTTGTACATTTGTGCCAAACGCAACATTTCACACAGCACAGTTTCTGGAATGATTCTAAAGTCAAGTTCATGGCTATACACATAGGCAAGTATGTTGTAGAAGCTTTTATCATAGACAATATCTTTGATGACGATCTGTTTTGCAGAGGACTCTTGGAAATGGCCATTGACAAGTGCTTCAAACACATCACTTGCGCCTGCCACAACATAACGGTTAGCATAATAAATACTTTCGTTCACTGAGAATGTCAAGTCACTGTAACGATGATTGTTCAGCATGTTCTGAATCATTTCTGAGTTGATTGTCTTTCTAGCCATCCTGGAACCTGGAACAGAATAAATTAGGCATTGTAAAGAAGCATTTTTTCTACCTCTTCCTCCTCCTTCTCCTCCGAACATGTTCGTAAACATTGAATACGGATAAAATTGGACGTGCAGTGCAACATACGATGCATGTTGCATGAAACGTTGCGTTGCAAAAGTGTGGACCCGGCATTAGGTCGCAGGTTCGATTCCCGTCCGGGAAGGACTGTATAATGTTCGGTCTCGGAACCGGTGGCTTTCCCCTATCCTGTCCTAATTCTCTAGGAATTTGGGACGATAAGGCCTTAGCAGTTACCTACAGTTCCCTCTATTGTCAGGTAGGTACATACTTTTGCAACGCAACGTGTAATGCAACATGCAACATTCAAAGTTTGTTGTACGTCGAATTTTAACTGTGAATCACTTAACGAATGCTCGTGTTCGTTTTTTACTTTCAACTTTAAAAAAGGTTTGATAGAGGGAACTGTAACTGCCAAGGTGTTACAGTTTCGAGAAGGAAGACAGGATAGGAAAAAGTCAGCCGTTCGGAGAACGAACCTTATCTGATTAGGATAGCCCAGTGGTAACGTTCCAAGAACGAACCGTACCTATTGTACTCGTAATAACTTAATAAGATTATGGATAGCCTAATGGTAACGCGCTTGCTTGCCATGCAAAAGGTCCCGGGTTCCAGTCCCACCATTGACAAAAATTCCCAGTTAGCACACAAGCTTACATCTAGGGGCTTGATTTTGATAGGATTTTTAAGTCTAACGTCTTAAACTTAAATCCATTCCGAATCCAACCTCAGAGATCCAACCTGTTTTTAGTCCATCCTTCCTTTATTATTACTAATAATAAGAAAAGGTATAGTGGACGGACTATTGTATTTGCTTCGGTGTCGTCTGTCTGTCGGTCTGTCTGTCCCCATAGAAGGAGTTATCCAAACCTGGTCGACCTATATATCAAATTAAAGGTCTTTTTACCAGGATCACGAAAATGGTGGTGCAAATTTTGTCCAGAAAACCATAAAGTCAAAAAACCAAAAAAAGTTTTGGGGGGAATTTTTTCACATTTTCTCACACAAATGAGCTCTGATCTCGAAATTTGTCGCGACGACCTATGAACTCAAAGCGAGAAAGTTTTAGATAACACTTCAGTCGATAATTTAAGACCGGTTTTAGCGTCACCTGTGTTGAGCTACGCCGAGAAAGGCCAATAAATGGATTAATCATTATATTGGGAATAAAGGGAGAACGGGCTCTAAGTAGTCTTGATTTTAAATCATTACATGAAAGTAAAATCAAAAAATCAAATCAAGAATGATAATAAACTGAATATTAAACGAATTAGGTAGGTACATAGGTATTCTTTAACCACGATCGAATAAACTACGGCCTGAAAAATTCCCGGAGGGACGGACCCAGCTTGTTTTAAAATGAATTATCAGATACTCACGCCATTCACGTGTCTGCTAGCAAAGGTCTTGAACAATGGTAGTTTGATCATTTGTAATGAGACTAATGGGTACCTACCTATAATATGTCGAAAAACTTGATTTTCGTTTTATTACCTTATCTTACTAAGACAGGGTTGTCCAACCTTAGGGCACCCGAGGGCCGCAAGAGACCAAGGACCAAGGTAGAGAGTTGGCGCTGGCGGGGGCCGCAAAAACTCAACTCACGGGGGGGGGATGGCCTGGTGTAATGTAATTATAATATAATTTTATTTTATTATGAAAACTATGAAATTTGTAAGGTAAACTGGGATAATTTTTAGAAATTTGAAAATTCTCATGCATTGTTTTTTAGTCTGTCCTTCCTTTATTATTACAATAGGTAGTAATAAAAAGGTATAAGGGACGGACTATTGTATTCGCTTCGGTGTCTGTCACTCTGTCGGTCTGTCAGTCTGTCGGTCTGTCCCCGTAGAAGGGACTTATCCAAACCTGGTCGACCTATATATCAAATTAAAGGTCTTTTTACCAGGAACACGAAAATGGTGGTGCAAACCCTTTTTTTGGGAAAATTTTTCCCTTTTTTTTTTTTTTTTTTTTTTTTTTTTTTTTTTTTTGCAAATACCTACCTACAGAGTTCAACGGGTTACTTTTCTGGTGTTTTCGTATTGATCCAACAGCGAAATGGGAAATATCGTGTCTCTTATCGCCCATCTGATAAGGGACATACAGACATTCTACGGGATGGGCATGCTACGACACAGACCACATGCGTCTACTATAGCAGTTGTTTCATTGCTACAAGATGAAAACGGCAGTAAAAAATACAAGGGATTTAGTAAAAAAAAAAAGAAAAAAAAGTTGGCAGTCGGTAGGTACATACATATTAACACACCCACTGCAATCGGTACCTATCACACCCACTCGTAAACGTTTCTCCTGACGATATAATCGCCTGACTCCTGACTAGTTTTTCTTTTCTGCTGACACAGTAAAGATTAATCACGTATTATAATAATAATTCTTGATGAAAATTACTCTAACTCAGCTGAAATGAGGAATAAAACCGACTGATGAGATTCATAAATCACAGTATTTATTGAATAATTTATTAATTTGTCTCTTTTATTCAGTGAATTCAGTTCAGAAGAAGTAAATAGGTACCCCTACTTCATGTTTTACCTAGAAATGCCTACAATTTCATAATAGGTTGACAATTCGTCATGTGTATTTTACATGACTAATGATTGTCTTTACATTATGGACATTCGTATTCATGAAACATCAACAAAATCAGTAAAAATGTTTGCTTTCATCGGAATGTGAAGAAGAACGATCGTGTGTAACTTAAGTAAGGCAAATGCAGTGTTCTCTGCACCCTGGGCACTGGTGCAAACTATACATTTTGAAATTTGGGAAATGTCCGGGTTTTTGATGGAATGTCCGGGTTTTTGGAACCAAATGTCCTACTTTTTAAAAATTTGATCTGGAGACCCTAAGTGCGTGTGCCTCGTAAGCGCTAGGCCGCGGGTTCGATACCCGCCCGGGGGCGGATTTTTTTATTTATTTTAAGATGAGTGTTGAGTGTTTCCAATGCCGAATGCCGGGACTATCGGGATTTTCGGGATTGATCATTATCTTGAAATTTAAGAGTAAATATTGGTTATATTTCACATTGAAATTTTAAAATATTTCACGCGTTCCAAAACAACAATCACCACACAATGATAAGAACAATTAAATATTCAAAATTTCATTAATTTTGGTGTCTACACGTCCCGAACTATTATATATCGTACCCTCAGAATTATATGGTGTTATGTTGAAAACACCAACTTTAGGAAAATTGCAATTGAAAGTTTGACGCTTTTTCACCATCGCTATCTCCGGAACTCGTAAGTCGTAGAGAAATAATTCCTAGACCTATCAAAAGATCAATTCTCTTAGTACAGGCTTGTCCAACATGCGGCCCGCGAGCTCATTTTTGCGGCCCGCGAAGGCCCGCCTAAAAAAAATGAACGGAAATGAGAAATAACAGTAAATATACTAAATAAAACAAGCAGGGTCCGTCCCTCCGGGAATTTTTTAGCCCGTAGTGATTAGAGAAAATCAGTACCTATGTACCTACCTAATTTGTTTAATATTTATTCAGTTTATTATTATTCTTGATTTGATTTTTTGATTTTACTTTTATGTAATGATTTAAAATCAAGACTAGAGCCCGTTCTCCCTTTATTCCCAATATAATGTTCAAGTCACCCATCCATTTATTGGCCTTCCTCGGCGTAGCTTAACATAGCTATGTATAAATTGTAGGCATTTCTAGGTAAAACATGAAGTAGAGGTACCTATTTACTTCTTCTGAACTGAATTCACTGAATAAAAGAGACAAATTAATAAATTATTCAATAAATACTGTGATTTATGAACCTCATCAAAAACCCGGACATTTCCCAAATTTTCAAAAATCCCCCGGACGCCGGACAAACATGTAAAAACCCGGACGTCCCGGACGTCTGGAAACCCTACAGCCCTACACGCACTGCGCTCCAAGCTAACTTGCTAACTAGTAAACTAGGTTACTAGGCTGGCTTTTGAACACTTACCTGAAGGTTTGCGTAGTCCAAAATTCCAGATATAATCACGCTATTTCGCCCAAATTTAGTTCCAGGCCCTTTGATTGAACCACTTTTAGAATGAGGATATTTGGGAAACTAACACAAAACAGCAAAAATTACACAGCTCACACAACTTAGCAGAATTCAAACAAAAAATAATAATAATAAAAACCGGGGGACACTTTGTCAACTTTGGACTTGCACTTCTAGCTCTTTGTCCTTACAGAAAAGTCAGAAAACTTAATAAGTAAAAATAATGGAATAATACTGGTTAAAAGTTTAAAACTGATTTTAAATTCAGAACTTCAGACTTCAGTTCAACTCTTCAATCTTCAACTGAAAGAGTGAAAGCTGAATTAAAGAACTAAAACTAAAAAGTCTAAAAACTAAAGAAGAAAGATAAGAAGAATGAAGCAATGAAGAAAACTGAAAAATAAAAATAAACACGTGTGTGTTCACTTTCACTACCGACAACCGACTGGCTGGCGCTGGCGCTGGCTGGGCGGCTGGGCGCTGGCTCTGGCTTTGATTTTGATTTTTTCTGAATTTGTTTCCTCAAAACCTCGATAAGCAGAAGAAGAAGCGTTGTTTCTTTTTAGTTTTTCCTCCCTCTCCCTGTTACCGCAGAACGAGGCATTAAAGTATTAAAGATGAAGCAAGCATCATTTGATTTTTTCTGAATTTGTTTCCTCAAAACCTCGATAAGCAGAAGAAGAAGCGTTGTTTCTTTTTAGTTTTTCCTCCCTCTCCCTGTCACCGCAGAACGAGGCATTAAAGATGAAGCATCATTACCAGTACCAGGTAGACCTGACAGATACACCTATCAGGTAGACCTGACAGGTACACCTGATCAGGTATAAGTATAATAAGTAGTGAGTATAATAAGTAGTCACACTAGACTTGCACGCAGGAGGTCCGGGTTCGATTCTCGGCGGAGCCGAGGTTTTTTTCGGCTCTGTGCTTGGAGTTCGGGGTGCACTCAGCCTCGTGAGAACAATCGAGCAGCTACTTTAATCGAGTAGCGACCAGTGGCGGCATTACAAGTCGAAAAGTCGAGCGATAATAAATATGATGATTGTAATACTGTGATACCCACAAAGTTGTGAGAAAGCTCCCTGCTTTACCACAAAAATACCATGATTTGATTTGATTGATTTTGATTTGTATGAGTCGAAAAGTCGAGCGATAATAAATATGATGATTGTAATACTGTGATACCCACAAAGTTGTGAGAAAGCTCCCTGCTTTACCACAAAGATACCATGATTGGATTTGATTGATTTTGATTTGTATAATAAGTACCTAGTGCTTTATTTAGACTGTCAGCTTAGAACAAGTTGTTCCATTATGCCAACAGTTGGTCTATACTCTACAGTCTATTAAACTAAAAGAGTTTTGACAGAGGGAACTGTAACTGCTAAGTTCTTATCCTTCCGAAATTGATAGGAGAAAACCAGCCGTTCCGAGAACGAACATTTTCCGTCCAGGAATCGAACCCGCGGCCTAGCGCTTACAAGGCAGACGCCTTTTACCAACCAAGCTAACTAGGCTGGCAACCGCGACCCATTAATTAGCAGTTTAAAGCTACTCACTCAATCCAAAGCAAAACGTGTGGGGCGGAAAAAGCTTCAGACTCTCAGATGGTCTGATAGCATCAGTTCTGTCAGACCTGGGTCTGAAGCTTTTTCCGACAGCCTGACAGAGATCTGTCAGACTGTCTGAGCTTGAGTGGCTAGCATTACACGTATACAGTACAGTTTTAGACCGCGACCCATTAATTAGCAGTTTAAAGCTACTCACTCAATCCAAAGCAAAACGTGTGGGGCGGAAAAAGCTTCAGACTCTCAGATGCAGGTCTGATAGCATCAGTTCTGTCAGACCTGGGTCTGAAGCTTTTTCCGACGGCCTGACAGAGATCTGTCAGACTGTCTGAGCTTGAGTGGCTAGCATTACACGTATACAGTACTGTAAAGTTTTAGATGCACAGTACTGTACATCTAAAAAAGAGAGAGAGAGAGAGAAAAGTGCAGTTCCTACATCCTGTCGCATTATTTCTTCTTTGTTCCTGGAATCGCAGACTCTTCAATCCTTTGGTCCGGGCATAACCTCTTCTAAACGTTATGGTCCGGGATCAAATAAGCTGATAAAAAATACACGCCTTTCCCGCCGTGAAACGAGATCCAACTTTTAACCAGACTGAAAGGACGAGAGGATAATTTTATTTTCCTTCTAGGTACAGTCCACTTCAACTGGGAAGTCCGATGACCTTTGGGTGCGCACTCGTCAAAAAATTATAGCTCGTTGATTAACAAGTAAGCATGTGAATAGTTGATCCCATGGGATTTTTCACGCCGAATCGAATGGTGAAACTTTTAGAACTGTCCGACTTACAGTTGAGAAGTTGCGGTTCCCCTCCATGCGCTTCCATCGGACTTCCCAGTTGACGTGGACTGTACTTCGTAACTTCGTGAGTACTTCTTCTTCTTCTTCTTCTTCTTCTTCTTCTTCTTCTTCTTCTTCTTCTTCTTCTTCTTCTTCTTCTTCTTCTTCTTGCTTCTTCTTCTTCTTCTTCTTCTTCTTCTTCTTCTTCTTCTTCTTCTTCTTCTTCTTCTTCTTCTTCTTCTTCTTCTCCTCCTCTTTTTTTTCTTTTTTTTCTTCGCTACTAAATCGATATTATTGGGCAACCACGGCAACCTCCGTGGCCGAGTGGGCTTACACTCCGGAGGTCCCGGGTTCGATTCCCGGTGGGGTCGAAATTTTTTCGGCTCTGTGCTTGGATATCGGGGGGCACTCAACCTCGTGAGCGTGAGGACAATTGAGTGAGTAGCTACTTTAATCGAGTAGCGACCAGTGGCGGCATTACCAGAGTAAAAAGAAAAATTATAGATACATATGTCAGAAATAGTAGTAGTCATGCTGTGATATCCACAAAATTGTGAAGAAGCTCTCAGCTTTAGCATAAATAAATCACCATATTGATATTATTGATTCTACAACTCTTTTATTATTCAAAAGCGAAGTGAGTTTCATGATTCATGACTTCATCAGTATCATCCGATTTTTTCCGAGTGTCCCTGTAGGTTAATGTAATTTAAAAATCTGGTGTGAACATCACACGACTTTCCTTATCCTATTGAATGGTGCTTATTTGGGTGTTCTGTTGTAACATTTACAATATCTCTAACCGTTTAGTCAGTATAGCTGAAAAAGCGGTCGAAATCTGTCCAAAAGCGGTCAAAATACCGCCAACCGCAGCACCTATTTTAACCAAACGTTCGTGTCGCATCTTTGTCACATTTGAAAGATACATACCAAATTTCAAGTCTCTAGCTCTTACCGTTCTCGAGATATTTGGTTTACACACAGACAGACAGACACACGGACCAATGGCTGAAACTTTGGATTTAGGCTCTAGGGACCTCAAAACGTGTTTTGGCACTAAAAACTGACCATCGAAAATTTGACCCGATTACATTACTTTCCTTCCTATAGGAAATAAAAGGGAGAGAGGAGAAAAATACTTTTTTCCCTCCCGATCCCTTTTTCCCAATTATCCTTGTTTCCTTGTATGTATTGGAAAATTATTTTAATTCCAACACATCTCTATTAGCCTTATCCCTGATCTACCTATACACCTCACCTTTTTGTAAGCTACCTAACGCTCTTTTCTCTTTCCCTCTCAATCCCCCTTTTTCCCAATATTATATCCTTGTTGTTTTGTATTATAATAGGAATAGAATATACCTTGTTTATCCTGCTGAACTGAAAAATGTAGTGTCCCTAAACTTTTTGAAATCTAGACTCTAGAGTAACTTTTTCGTTAGCTGTAATATTGTGGTCCTAACACATACATAAATAAAAAAAGTTCATAAACTGATGGCAAAGTTGTTTTCATATCCCGATGTTTAAACACGGTGTATATTTGACCAAAGGCCATAGCGACAGCCTGTCGGTCACCCATCCATTTAATGATTTATGACACTAATGCTTCACCCCCATACCCTCCATTCCGGCATTTCCCACTAAATGAGTTTTATGCTTTTATGGCCTTCCTAAATCGTCCGCTCTCTCTGTTTCATTAATGAAATGAACTAGGCAGTCTTGGTGCCTCGGTGGTGTAGTGGTCAAGATGCTAAGGGCGGAGGGCGTAAGAGCGTGGGTTCAATTCCACTTGAGGTATGGAATTTATCCTCAATACGATTTGAAATTTTGACCACAATAATAGTGGTAGCCTATTGCTGAAGTAAAGGGACTTTCCAGTCCTATGCGACCATTATAATTAAGCAATATTATTAGGCTTTTGAGGTCTAGTTGATTTTAAGTTTTAAGTTCAAGTTGATGGGTCACCCTATAGATTGGGAGGTAGAAAACAGGGTAGCATTAAATTGAGAGGAAACTTTGGAGACAAAAAGAGTAAACAACATAAAAAATATGTGTTCCTAATGAAAAATCTCTCTCTCCCTCTGTCCTTTTTCTTTCTCTTTCTCCCTCCCTCCCTCTCTCGGTCTCCCTTCTCTTCCTTCTCTCTCTTTCTCTCACAATCTCTGTCCTAACTTTCTCTCTCTCCCTCGCTTTCTCTCACTATCTGCTATCTCTCTCCTTCCCTTTCTCTCACTATCTCTCCCTCCCTTTTTTTTTGCCTTTTTGACAAGATTTGTAATAAATTTATTGTCCTGTTGACTTTTCTATTTTCTGTTTTATGGTCCATGGCTCTCTTGACCTCTAGCGTTTGTTACAGTGTAATGAAATAAAGCTGGATTTTTGTGTGAATGAGACCACACAACTGGAAAGTTTGTCTTTCCAAAAACAGACACATCCTACCTCTGTAGGTATATGAGGATAAAATCTCATGAGGTATATGAGGTAGGGTTAAACCTTGTGGGGAGGGTTTTTAAAAAAAAAAAAAAAAAAAAAAAAAAAAAAAAAAACGAGTGTAAATTTTTGTCGATGTTGGAGATCGAGCCAGAGACCTTTGGATCGGAACCAGAGAATCAGAGACCTCCTTCTACAATGCAAACATACGGGCTAACCGGCTAACTCTAGCGTGGGTGATTAAATTTAGTCCTTGGCATCTGCTATTCCTCCATTGGTGATTGCGAACATTGCCTCTGCTTCTGGCATGTCAGGGCTGGAAATGGAAAATCCAATTGGATAAAATTAATTTTATTATTTGTTTTTATTTTTTTAAAGGTTTTTCAAGATTTTTTTTTTTTTCAGAGGTTTGATAGAGCAAAATGTAGCTACTGAGGTCATATCGTTCCAAAAGCGAAAAGAGGACAAGATAGAAGAAAGCCAGCCGTTCCAAGAACGAACGTTATTTAGGATATCCCTTATCTAGTAAAATGTATACCTTAAAAGGAAGGAGCGCTACCCTCCAAGCAAACTAGACTGGCTGAATCATTTGTAATGAAGCTAAAAGACCAGCCTAGTTAGCTTAGTTGGTAGCGCGTCTGCCTTGTAAGCGCTAGGGCGCCGGTTCGATTCCCGTCCGGGACGGATTTTATCCTGAAAGGATAATGTTCGTTCTCGGAACGGCTGGCTTTCTCCCACACTGTCTTCCTTCTCTCTTCCATTTCGAGACAATGAGATTTTAACAGTTACAGCTCCCTCTATCAAACATCTCTCTCTCTCTCTCTCTCTCTCTCTCTCTCTCTCTCTCTCTCTCTCTCTCTCTCTTTCTCTCTTTCCCCCTTTTTTTAAGCTAAAAGTGGCTAATTGGCCGAGTGCACACAGTATTCCAAATACCGAGCCGAAAAAATCGACTCTGGGAAACACGGAGCTTCATGAGAGGGGACATTCTGAAAGGAAAATACAACTTTACCTGTCGTAGATTTTGGCAATCCCGTTTACCTGTCATAGATTTTGGCAATCCGGGTTTCACCTCGACCTTTACGCAGAGATATTCTCGTGGTAGACGCATGAGCCATGATGTTACCGCCTACTGGCTTCTTGGGATCTGCCTGACATACAAACATAACACAAAATATTCATTTGGATTTATTTGGTTTATTTACATTGAGGGGAAAAAATACAATAAGATCTTCTCTGGTAATATGAAAGCTCCTAAAAAAAAAAACTACAAAGATACAAACATACACAAATATAGCTATTCATTTATAAAGATTTGTGAACGCACAACTTGCGAGAATGGATTTCAGAATCCATGGAATCCAGATACCTACGTACTTGAATCCATCGAATCCGGATACCTACGTACTTGAATCCATCGAATCCGGATACCTACGTACTTGAATCCATCGAATCTGAAAGCCAGCCGTTCCGAGAACGAACATTATCCCATCAGGATAAAATCCGCCCCGGGTGGGAATCGAACCCGCGACCTAGCGCTTACATAGGAAGGCGCGAACCAACCAAGGTAACTAGGCTGGCGATGGCGATGATGTTTAATAAAGGATACAAGGTGTTCTCGGAGTCTACATAGATGACCTTGCCTCCCGTATAGCCTCGTGTCTCATCAGGTAACTGCGCCGTGATAGATAGAGTATGGGACAGCTGTGTCTTGCCGGTACGAAACTCGCCAAACGCTTCCGTGATGGCCATTGACTCGATACCCCCGCCGAGAATTTTACTGGAGGAATAAAACAAATAGGAAGTTACTAATCGATCCATGCATTCGTAGATTCCTAGTAGCTTAACCCATCCTTTAGGGCTGTTCGCCCCTACACCTAATCCATGCAATCAGGGCCGTATCCAGGATTTTGTCGTGGGGAGAGTTCAGTGATGTACCGGGGTCGATGCGCCAAAATTTCTGAAGGAGAAAAATTGAGCTCGAGGGGCCCCCTCAGTTCCCCCCTAAATACAGCCCTGCTTGCCATCGCTATGAATGTTTAGGATAAAAAAGTCCAGTCTAGTTAGCTTGATGGGTAGTGCGTCTGTCTTGTAAGCGCTAGGTCGCGGGTTCGATTCCCGCCCGGGGCGGATTTTATCCTGATGGGATAATGTTCGTTGTCGGAACGGCTGGCTTTCTCCTATCCTGTCTTCCTTCTCTCTTTGCTTTCGGGACAATAAGACCCTAGCAGTTACAGTTCCCTCTATCAAGCCTCTTAAAAAATAAAATTAAAAATGCAATAAAAATTAACCCCTCGTAGTCCCAATCTCACGCGAACCAGTTCCTCCTTAACACCTTAAGTCTTAACCCATTGAAAAAAATAATAGAAGTAAAAAAAGATAGAAAAAAAAACAAACAAACAAAGGAGGCTAATTTTATTCATCTTACTCGAGCTCTGTACTCCCCGTGGTAATCTTAAACACTTGTTTCCTCTTCTCCACCACCTGGGCCGCCGTCAGGAATGAGTTGTCGCATATTTTCATGCAGGCCTCCTTGATTTTATCCACCTTGGCCTCCGAGAAGCCCTTGATCTGGGACATCTTGCGTCGGGTGGTCATCTGAACACCTTTGATTGTACATAGACCCACACTCTTCAGCTTCTTGATGTCTGCCACGTTCTAGAGAGGGGGGAGGGGAGAAACTATAGAAGTGGTACCTACAACCTAGTCCTCTCTCTCTCTCTCTCTCTCTCTCTCTCTCTCTCTCTCTCTCTCTCTCTCTCTCTCTCTCTCTCTCTCTCTCTCTTAAAAAAAATTCTGGTGTGAACATCACACGACTTCCTTATCCTATTGAATGGATGCTTATTTTGAGTGTTTCTTTTACCCTAATTTGACAAATATCCTCTAACCGTTTTGATGCTATAGCTGAAAACCGCCAAAAAAACGGCGAATCTGTCCAAAAGCGGGTCAAAATACCGCCAAGGTAGCTTGCTGGGAAACCTCTTTTTTCTTGTCATGATTGATGATATAACTAAAGCAATTAAACATTCCTCATTTCAACTCTATGCAGACGATTTAAAACTCTATAAATCTATATCAAATTTATCAGATGCAAAACTGCTTCAAGAAGATCTTGATAGAGTTCAAATTTGGCTGGAACAAAATAATCTTTCTTTTTCTGCTGAGAAATGTGAATACGTACAATTTAGTAGGAGACAGACCTTACTACCTACATCATACTATATCAACAACATACCTATCAAGAATGTATGTCTTAAAAAGGACTTGGGTGTTACCTTTTCCCGTAACCTATGTTTCAACACACATATTGACAACACTGTTCAATCCTGTCTTAAAATCCTTGGTTTCATCATGAGAACTCTTCGTCCAATAGATGATCCTAATCCTTTCCTTCTCCTCTTCACTTCTCTTGTCCTATCCAAACTACTGTATGCTTCTGTTGTTTGGATGCCTAGTACTAACTATAAAATATCTAAACTTGAATCTGTACAAGCACTATTTTGTAGACGTCTTTTCCATAGGGTGAACGGGTTTTACCCGACCTATCCGGAAGCTATTTCGTACAAAGACCTAAGAGAGCAATTATGTATATTACCAGTATCTTCCAGGCTTAACATCTCCATCCTACAATTCCTATTTAAAATTCTAAACAATAAAATAGATTGCATTGAGCTTACTAATTGCATATCCTACCGAGTTCCGACGCTTCGTACTAGAAATTCTAATACAACAACTTACTTCAGTACACCTATTTCAACCTTTGCTGATCTATCCCCCGTTTTCAAAGCTAAAAATCTTTATAATCAGTACTACAGTCGCCTTGATCTTCATGTCCCCTTTGTACAATTCTCAAAAATGTTAGATCAACTTTTTCCCCTAAGATAGATTATCATAGAATTTATTATAAACTAGTTTAGATAGGTTATTGTATTTTTTGTTCACTTTGTATCATACTACATTTGTAAATTGTGCCTAATGTTTTAAAACCGCATAATAAACAATAAATTAAATTAAATTAAATTAAATAAATTAAAATAATTACTTCAAGGCACAGTCTTTTACATCCATGTCTATCCAAGAACGTTGGGTTAGAAAATTTCCGACCTGACCTGGATTCGCACATCAATCATTTCCATTATTATTATTATTATTATTATTATTATTATTATTATTATTATTATTATTATTATTATTATTATTATTATTATTATTATTATTATTATTATTTTAATGCCACCGTCTACACACCACTTAAAAATTACTTTTCAAGTAGGGCAACACTTGACAGTTGTTTTGGCGTTACAGTCTTGAGCGAGAGATCACAGGAGGTCTGGTCTCTCGCTCATATTGTTGTAAGTGCTCATTGCACATATTAGTGACGATTTCATAAGGGTGTTAATGTTCGGTATATTGGGGATATGAAATAAGGGTTTGTCATAGGGCAACACTTGACAGTTGTTTTGGCGTTACAGTCTTGAGCGAGAGATCAGAGGAGGTCTGGTCTCTCGCTCATATTGTTGTAAGTGCTCATTGCACATATTAGTGGCGATTTCATTATACAAATTTTTGACCCCGCCGGGGATCGAGCCCGGGTCTCCCGCGTGCAAGGCGAGCATGGTGACCAATACGGTGACTTACAATATTATAGTTCTGCAAGATGTCCACATCCTGGAAGAACTCCTCCCCATCCTCTTCATCTTCCTCCTCCACTGCTGCTGTCCTTACACTTCCTGTCGACTGTTGTGACGAACTACGCGCCTGATGAACTGATTGCTGAGACGATGCACGACCCTGTAACCACAGGAGAATATTGGACTTTTACTTCCACCCTGTATAGTCCAGGAAAATTAGTCTTTTACTTCCATCCTGTATGTATAGTCCAGGAAAACTAGACTTTAACTTCCATCATGTATGTATAGGTAGTCCAGAAAAATTAGACTTTTTTTAAGAGGTTTGACAAAGGGAACTGTAACTGCTAAGGTCTCTTATCGTCCCGAAATCGAAGAGAGAAGGAAGACAGGATAGGAGAAAGCCAGCCGTTCCGAGAACGAACATTATCCAATCCGACCCGGGCGGGAATCGATCCCTCTAACTAGGCTGGCAGGAAAATTGGATTTGAAAAATTAGTAACAAAGGTTTCTCTTCGCCAAAAGCTTCGGTACCTATGTGACCCTAAATCCTAAATCATGGTTCAATTAAAATCCCCTGAAATTCCCTGTAGGTACGTTTGACCGCCTTCAACCACAGGAGAAAAATATAACCAGTGACCTGGGCTGCGTTCGCGTTCCTGCCAAAACAACTACAACTTCGTTTCTAAAAGCGGTCTGCCTTGTAAGCGCAAAGTCGCGGGTTCGATTATCGCCCCGGGCGGATTTAATTTTAAACAGATAAGGCTCGTTCTGGAAGCGACTGGGCTCTCGCCTGTCCTGAACGGCTGTCTTCTCTCTTCGCTTTCAAGACGATAGGACCTTAGCAGTCACAGTTTCCTCTTGGAAACCTCTTAGAAAAAAAAAAGAAATCTTCTCCTCCTTTCTCGATGATGTGCGATAGAAGGAAACTGTGACAACGGAGGTCACATTGTCCCGAAATCGAGGAGATTGGAGACTGATAGGAAAGGAAAAATCCAGCCGAAAACCAAAACCCTACTTATCTGTTTAGGATAGAGTTTGACTCAGGCGGGAATCAAAGATCTAGCGGCTTACAAAGAGCTAACCACAATAATAGTAGTAGCCTACTGCTGGAGTAAAGGGACTTATCAGTCCTATGCGAGCAGTATAAATAAGCACTATTATTATTATTTTTAAATGTAGTTTCAGGTATTATTTGGACCCCTAGACGTATATCATGGTCTGTCTGACCCTTCTGTTGGTGCAAAGAGCTACATTTCAAGCTATCGAGGCCGGCTATGATTTTTTAAAACAAGAAAATTCTGACCTGAATTGATTGCTGTGAGTTTACCCAAAGAGCTACATTTCAAGCTATCGAGGCCGGCTATGATTTTTTAAAACAAGAAAATTCTGACCTGAATTGATTGCTGTGAGTTTACCCTCACTTGTGATGGTTGCTGCTGAACCAAGGACATCTGGGATAAGTTATTGTTATTTTCATCCACTATTTGGGACATCTTTTTCTGCATCATGATCTGCGACATTGTATTCTTCTTACTGTTTTATTGGTTTTGGTAAAGAAAATAATTATAAAATAAGTGAAGAAGGTACAACATTCAACTAGGTACCTACACGTTGCCAGGATACGTTGAAGGAAAATTTTAAATTCGCGGGACTCGGCACAAATATCTCAACGGTTACCCAAAGAGAAATAAACACGATATCCATTCCTACCTCTTTGGATAAGCGTATTTTTTTTGTACGATCACCGATCGATCACGTGAAAAAACACGCTCATTCTGAAGGGTAGGGGGAATCGTGGAAATGAAACTCCAAATGTAAACAAAAACAAACGTCTCACGTGCGTTTTGTGTAGGTACTTTGAAAATTGAAATCCGGATTTTGATTTTGAAAAGTTTTCAAAGTTTTGAATCTTTTGCTACAAAAAGAAACTCTTCATTTTCATTTTATTGTGTGTATTTCAACACATCTTCAGAGTTTTTTGTTGTTCTTGAGCGTTTAAAATTATACCACAATGGTAAGTTCAATAGATGTACTCCTTGGCAGTCTTTGCTTGCACTTGCAAAACAGCAGCATTGGAAACACTTGTTTCCACTGCTGCTGTACTCGGTAGATTTTCTTGTTTTAGGAACTTATTGTACGTTCTATCTCAAGACAGATGTCCTTTATTTATCCACTGCCATGTCCAGTTTGCTTGATTTCATTAGTACAGTTCCTGGGTCTGCATGTTGGTACCATGATTCATGCTAAGAAAAGGGGTATTTTATTTATGTGAAATGGAAATTTTTCCTAATCCAAAATATTCCACTGTGGTCTCTTTTTTTATCCCCACCACAGTGCTTTTTGTACTGGATAGATCAAACAGATTGATTATTTGAGTTACACCTGGGTGTACACTGAAAGTCTGATTTTGACTTTCTTTTGATGCATGAAACACCTTATCCTCCTGACGCCCGATGTCCACACGTGTGGACATATTCAATGTAGTCGTAGAAGCCCGAGAAAAAATTACTGCTTGTAGTCTCAAACGCCCGATGTCCACACCCGTGGACATAGCCTCTGTAGTAGTAAAAACCCGACAATTTTTGGTGTTCATTTTAAAAAAACTCACATATTTCCAGAAAATAGACATGTTTTGAAAGTGTCTGAGAGAATTTGCCTTACTAAATTTTATGTCCTTCACCTAGTAATAAGCCCTTGAAAAATGTCCTCGCCTGTGGACATCGGGCGTTTATGACTACAAAGTTCTTCCTACACTACATGAAAATTATTGAAAATGAAAACATGATAATTTTATTGTAAAATGTTTGTATTAATGTAGGTACTTAACATTTATAACAAAAAAATAATCACATAAAAAATAAAATAAGGGTCACAGCTTCTGGAACACCCTAGAGGCCTAGAGGAACCCTTTCTGTAGTTATTTTACTAAACATTGAGATCACTAATTAATTAATTGGGAATACAGTCAAACCTGGATAAAGAAGACTCGGATAAAGAGCAAAACTGGATAAAGAGGAAAAAATCGTGGTCCCTTCATTTTTGACAAGGTACTCTAAAGAGTAGTTTTTTTTTCAATACAAAAAGAGCAAAATATCCTTTGTGGTACGTCCCTGCAGTAGAAATCCTCATACAAATCAAGTTCCCCCTCAGGCTCGGCAGGATCAAAGTCTGAGGTGTTACCATCCAATAAGATTTGCAAAATGGCATCACTATCAAGTTTCTCCATTGCTGGAACAAATCCTATCAATCTTATCATTTGAGATTTGAGTTTTGAGTTCGAATTTGAATCGTCATTGATATTAATACTTTTTATTCATCTATCAATCTTATCATTTGAGATTTGAGTTTTGAGTTCGAATTTGAATCGTCATTGATATTAATACTTTTTATTCATTTTTTTTTTTTTATGCCAGCCTAGTTAGCTTAGTTGGTAGTGCGTCTGCCTTGTAAGCGCTAGGCCGCGGGTTCGATTCCCGCCCGGGGCGGATTTTATCCTGATGGGATAATGTTCGTTCTCGGAACGGCTGGCTTTCTCCTATCCTGTCTTCCTTCTCTCTTCGATTTCGGGACGATAAGACCATAGAAGTTATACAGTTCCCTCTGTCAAACCTCTTAATTAAAAAAAAAAAAATAATATTTTTTTTTATTACCTACCTTTTTTATTTTATTTCTTGTGAAGATCTCAAATCATGGATACCTCATCAGATGGTAAGTCATTTTTATTTTTATCTTTTTTTTTTCAATCTGTGAGTGCTAAACTTTGGTTTTTGGAAATTGAGTTAATTTGAGTACTTTGGTTTGAGTTTTAAGCTATCTTTTTTTTTTCAATCTGTGAGTGCTAAACTTTGGTTTTTGGAAATTGAGTTAATTTGAGTACTTTGGTTTGAGTTTTAAGCTACATGAACCCTGAAATTCCTTCAAAGAACTTAAATTTTGACAGGAAATCCCTCTTCAGCGTAACTTCCCCATTAGAATATAATATTGAATGTACAGTGCTGAATATATTTTTTAATATATAGGTACCCCTTCTGGTTTCAAAAGACAATATATATGTTGCCACCATCCAGTGCCCTAAATCACCAAAGTATGGAAAAGTATCTTACAAGTGTAATAGCCAATGGAAAAGCAGAATTTTGAATTTGGACGAATCATATTGAAATATGGAATTGTAAATACTTTTCCATACTTTGGTGATTTAGGGCACTGGTTATATGTTGTAATTTAAAACTATATTTAAAATCTTTGCCATTTTACAGATGAGTATTCTCATTTGATGGAAGAATACATGGAGGACAATCCCAGCTCAGGCCTATCAACAGAGAACCCCACATCATCTACCCATGATTTAAGAGAGCAAATAATACAATACTGGTCTCAAGCAGTGGATGAGGATGTGAAAGATGTGACAGTCTTATTTCTGAGACTGAAGAAAGAGAACAAAAGACTGTTTGAAGGTAGTTTCTCTCTCCCTCCCTCCCACCCCTTTTTTCTCAATTTTGTATAGGTACTTAAATTACAACATACCTACAGAATGAAGAACTTGGTTATTTCTATCTTGACCAATTATTATTATTACCTGAAGAGTCTTCTGAAATCTTCTTCTGTGTATCTAAATTGGGTAGGCAAAATTCACATAGGTATTAGTTTCTATTGTAATTCATCATTAGAAAATCAAAAGTAGGTAGGTTATAGATTTTTTTTTTTTTTTTTTAATCAATGAGTGTATGAACAATTGAACATATGTATTGTATGAGTAGAACACAACAGTTATTGTATGTGAGTGTTTGAAGTAAAGCTCTTAGAACCATTCCAGTTCACAGGTAATTAAACTTATTTCTAGACTAAACTTATATTATTATTGCTTATTAGTCTTATTACCAATTTCTAAACGTTCAGACTTTACAACAGATTTTAAGCTAATAATGAGGTCCTGTGAGACGTTTGGCCATGTGCTATTTTTCTGGAATTTAAAAAGGCCACTATTATGTCGATATATAAAGCTGCAGCAAAGTGAACAAGTAATTGCAGAAGCTGAATAATGTTACCTACAATTAACTCCAAAAACTACTGATACAAGTGATTCAAATTAGATTTAGAATTCAATCAAATCTCTCGCTCTCGATTTCAGTTCTTGTCTTCTCCCAGCCACATGCCTTCATACTACAATTTCTACCCCCCTACTTCTCAACCAATAGAAGATGCTCAGTATAAGCGAGTAGAACCAGGGCCCCTCGGGTTCCCAAGTACACAAATCTTAGCACCTCCTCCACCTAAAAGGCCACCAGAGGATCCTCAGTTCAAAAGGCCTCCTGAACCCCCAACCAAGCAGCCGAAAATTATGCCCAAAAAATTGAGCTCCCTTCTCTCAACAGGAGGTGAGTTAACCCTTGCCTAGGCTCTTGGAGCTTTACTTAATGTTCAGTTGAGACGTGTAAAGAAACTTTCAATGTTATTCAGACTCAAGTCACAGTAATGCATTCCAAGATACCGGAACTCGATACAGAAAAAGCCCACTTCAAGGCTTAGGTGTCGGAGCAAACAGACCTAAAGGATGGGTTAAGCTTCTACAAATCTACCGGGTTCGATTCCCGAAAGTGTTTTTCTCCATAGCGAAACATAGGACAAGAAGCTAGTGTAATAGTGCTTATTTATACTGCTCGCATATTACTGAAAACTCCCTTTATTTCAACAGTAGGTTACTACTATTATGTGGTCAATTTCTCAAATTATATTGAGGATAAACTTCCATACCTCGGCTGGGATTGAACCCACGCCCTCCTGTTTATTAGGTGAGCTTCTTGACCACTACACCACCGAGGTAGCTAGTATTTAGGTATTTCATTTAAAGAAAACCCATAATTTTTGTTTTTCACAGAAGAAAAGAAAGGTCCTCGTCACAGCACGCCTCCCAT
>NW_007377702.1:0-26344 GCF_000475195.1 Diaphorina citri
AAACCACCGGCACCTGTGGAATCACCGTGAGTGTTTGGTTTTTATTTGCCTATAATCTTTTCATGTTGAATTGTGAGTGTAGAGGTAAATTCATTTTATTACCAAACTTTGTTTTAGTTGGGTCAGGGTGCGGTGCGTTTATCAATGGTTGGGTAAAACTCTTGTGTAGGTACCTAGTCGTACACACTGGGTAGTGTAAATCAGTGGTTAAAATTAAAAACATGATTGATAAACGCACCCAAGATGTTTGAAATCCTTTCCCTATGTTGGTAGAAAACCACACACATCCTCGTAGAAATGACACTTCTATGCACATGAAGGGGTAAACTCTTTGATCTGCGAAAAACTTCATCAAAAGTCATGGTATTGTATCTGATCCACTCGACCCCAAAATTGAAATAACATTTTTAATTTGAATTATTGTATGTCTGTATTTCTATTTGACTTTAACTCCCTGTTCCATCTCAGACTGGGAGGGCCGCCCCTGGAGTGGGCAGTGCCGCACGCCTCCAAACTCAAATACACCCAGCTATTCAACACCACAGACCGAACATCCTAACATGGTCGACGGCGTCGATCGATGTCACCTGAAACCGTACACTGCCTCGACAACATAGATTCACCATTTCGTCGATCGACGGGATCGACTATGTGTGAAAACAGAGCTTAGCAACAGAGGTCTTATCATTCCATTGGAAATACACAAGTGGCCTGTGGTAGCAAGTGTGGACGTCCTAAGCAGTACTGCCTTGGTGGAGTTAAAAAGTTAATACCTAGATCGAACTGTGATCAAAGTTTAAATTTTGCTTTTATTTTCGAAAAAGAAAAAAAAAAAAGCTCTCGGTTTTCGTTCTTGGTCTATCTGGGAGAAGTTGACATTTCTTTAGGAAGATAACGTTATGTCAGGGGTCCTCATAGGGGGTTCTCCATAAAACCAGTGAAAGAGCATTATCGTACAGCGCGCCCAAATGGAAAATTGTGAACGAATCTTTAACGCGCACGGATAATATCGATAAATAAAACCAGTGAAAGAGCATTATCGTACAGCGCGCCCAAATGGAAAATTGTGAACGAATCTTTAACGCGCACGGATAATATCGATAATAGATATCGAACCGAACTATCGAGTAACGAGTAGTATCGAGTATCGATTCGTGATCACTGTGATCAGTTTCGTGGACGCCATGACTTTTTCTTGTTTTTTACTTTTTTCCTCCAACTGAGTCAACTGACCAACTCCAACTCCAAATTTGACATAAAATTTGAGTAGGTTTTTCTTGAATTTTAGTAGTTTTCCCAGTGTTTCCCATTCTATCGTGATCAGTTTCGTGGACGCCATGACTTTTTCTTGTTTTTTACTTTTTTCCTCCAACTGACCAACTCCAACTCCAAATTTGATATAAAATTTGAGTAGGTTTTTCTTGAATTTTAGTAGTTTTCCCAGTGTTTCCCATTCTTTTTTACCGACATGTCATAAGACTCGTAAGGACTTTTCAAAATTAGTTCCAATCCTTTGCCCCAATTCCCTGTTTTCCTTTCCCTCAGTTCTAATCATGCCTCTGGTAGTGCTCTAGATTTGCAAGGAATTTGGTCTATCTCTTAGTGGCCATCTCTTCAAACCTGGTAAGTAATACCTATAGTTTCCCGAAAGTTCTTGACAAGCACATTGTGGGAATACTGTACACTACTTATTTCCCTTTGCTCTAATGTCCTCATCTTGCATGTGAAGGTAATCATTTGATAGATTTGTCAGTCACTGAGTTGTAAATTTCACTGAGAAACAGATCCCCAAAAGACCAATGGGGTTTTGAAACATGCTAATTGCTGGGGGCAAGTAGATAAATCCCAAAAGTCGTGAACCAAGCCCTTAAATACAACTTCAATCTTAAAATTTGAAATTCATTTTAAAATTCAAAAGTCTGAAGTCTGGCATTTGGTTTTGGATTTGGAGATCTTTACAGAATTTTATAGTTTATACCTTTAGAGAAGTTTTGTTGGCATTTTAGGTGTAATCATGATTGTGAAATATTGATTGATTCACTCTGAGGTGAGCTTCTTTCCGTACTTCTGTAGTATCAAAATTCAAAACCATGTATTGATTAGGGGCAGTTGAATAAGTTGAATTTACAACAAAATTTCATTTGGCTTTAAAAAATCAATTCATAGGATAGTCTTGTTCATGAAGCTTTAGGTTCTTGTTGACCTTGGTTAAATTAAAGCTAACCACCTTCAGAACCTACCCTTGATAGCCTCCACTTAACTTTTAGATAATCCCTCCCTGTCAGACAGTCTTAAAAAATTGTATGATGAAAGAGTCACCTTTTTCATTTCGAATTACTTCATTGGAATTTGTTTTTTTTTTTATTTTTTTTTATTTGATGCAAAATTGTTTTTGTTTGGGGGGGGGGGGGATGCCTTTGTTCCGGGTAAAAATCGGGAAATCCGTATTTTTTCACCATTTTGCTAGTTTGTACCGTATATGCCGAAAAAAAAGTTGGCAACCCTAGATGAAAGAGTCACCTGAGAGGAGTTTTTGTTGTCTGTTTATTCCAGATTGAAAAGTACCTAGACTAAAGGATTTCCAAGTGATTCAAGATGGACCCTTGGAATGTGTCTCGCCATGAAAGGACCACGCCGAAAAAAAAGTTGGCAACCCTAGCCAGCATGGTAGGTAAACATTGGATTTTAGGATTATTGAGATATTGGAAAAATCCTACAATGCTGCAGTGAGCACCAAAGTTGTGACAAAAATACATGGGATTTTAGGATTATTGAGATATTGGGAAAATCCTACAATGCTGCAGTGAGCACCAAAGTTGTGATATAATAACACAAATAAACTGCATTTACATTACATTTTTATATAGGCGTTCAAACGCAATTTTATTGATGATAATAATAAATACATTGCAATTACATGAACAAAGGTATATAAAGATAACAATAAGAATTATTTACCTACATAAACGTATGATAATATGGATGTAAAAAGTAAAGATGGAAGATTGGGTAGGGTAGGGATGTATTGCCCCATAATATTATCATCGTTTTTTTTTTTTTTTTTTTTTTTTTTTTTTTACCCTCAATTTTTTTCCTCCTAGCCCCCTGGGGGCATCAAGTATAAGGTCCATATCCCACCTGAAAGAGAAACCCCCGCCCAATCCTGTAAATAGGTAGTGTACTTTAGCATTTTGAAGGTTGTTGGGTTCAAAGCTAGATCTAAAAGAGAGGAAGTGTTGATTGTATTGTAAAATTACAACCCGACACCAGCAATGTGCTGAATGGGTTGTAAAAATAAAAACTTTTCACTTTTTTTTTATTATTATCATTATTGTTATTTTTTGGAATGTATGATTTATTTATGTAAATAAATGAAAAGTATTCTTAAAAAAAAAAAAATAAAAATAAAAGATGGGTTAACCAGCTTCCACTAATCTACGAAAATGGGAGTTGATCCCCATCAATGTACGGTCAATACAACATGGGTATATTAGAAGGTAGGTGTGTGTATATATTTATTTTTGAAAATTTCGACAATATTTCAATTTTTTCAATATTTCTGGTCCACTTATTTTAAGTCCCACAATATTTACCCTCTGTTACTTTCCTAGTTCGTAATGTGGGCAATGGCTGGTCGTGTGATGTTCACGCTAGATTTTTTTTTTTTTTTTTTTTTTTTTTTCTGGTTTATAACCTTGGTTAGACTGCGGGGGTAAAGGGACTTTTCACTCTTATCCCAGCAGGATAAGCAAGATATATTCTATTCTATTCGACTAAAATACCATTATTTTCAGGTGTCCCTGGTACGGAGGCAGTGCCAGATCCGATGGCGGGCATTGGCCAAACCAGTTTTGAAGACAAGAGGAAGGAGAACTACGAAAAGGGCCAGGCTGAGTTGGAGAGACGGAGGAAGGCCCTGTTGGAGATTCAGAAGAAGGAGAGAGAGGAGCGGGAGAGAAAGGAACGCGAGGAGTTCGAGAAGCGAGAAAAACAGAGGTGAGATTTTCCCCTTTCTTTGACCGAACGATGTGAGGTCTTCGTTTTAATTCGACAGTTTTGCATTTTGAATTGGATGTTTGAATATTTGAAAGTTGGTTCCGCTAAATCTCGCGATTGCCCGGTCCGATTTTGATGAAATGGGTTAATAAGATTAAGGCACGTTGAGCCTTGAAATTTGGGGTCCCAGAACTGAGCGGGGCCGATTTTGTGCTTTGCACGTTTCAGAGTCCAATAGATTCCCTCTCCCCATTTTTTAAGAAGCCATAGCAGATTTTTATGTAATTGATGAAATTTGGTACATGGGTTAATAAGATCAAGGCACTTCGAGCCTTGAAATTTGGGGTCCCAGAACTGAGCGGGGCCGATTTTGTGCTTTACACGTTTCAGAGTCCAATAGATTCCCTCTCCCCATTTTTTAGGAAGCCATAGCAGAATTTTATGTAATCGAAAACGATTTTTTTTTTGTCTATGGTGGGCAATGCACCCTGGGGTCGTAACCACGAGATAACTGTCCCCTCAACTATCCGTGCCTCCAAATTATTGTTTTCTCCAAAAGGGACAGCTTCAAGTTTTTTTTATGGTCCATGGACAAGTGACCCCTCATTTCTGGTATCACATCACCTCCTGGTACCCTACAGGGTTGTAGCCCTATATCTATCACTGCGAATTACGTATTTCGATTTTTGTGACATTTTTCTGGGCTTTATTCCCCCAAAATATGAGGAGCAATTTCATGCTGCTTTCTTTGGTGATAAAAATATTAAATTTAAATTTCCAATTCCCTTTATTTCCATCATTAGGGAGCTGCCCCACCAGTCCTCTTTTAACAGGGCCCTCTGTGCCACAACTCCCCACCATGAGACCAGCAGCAGTGCCCACAACCCTGGCTGGGATTCGACCCCAGGTTCCTCCTGCTCAGCCTCTCATACCTCTGCAACCAATGGCCCCTGCCATCCCTCCCTTACCAGCCCAACTCACTGGTAAGTCATCCTGGAATTTTATGCTTTTATTGTCAAGTTGACACATTTTAACTAGAAATTACCTAAGTGATATGTAGAATTCACTTGAAAGAACATGTCCAAGTGTCTTCAAAGGTATACTCAAACCCATACAAAGAACAAAATTCCCACATGTTTGTGCCATAGTGAAATATAACAAAGAAACAGAGGTAGGTCCTTACATGCTAAGCCAAGTCAAACTCAAACTAATCATATTCATTTGTGTTAAAGCAGAGCCTTTGCACAACTTTTGTGGATATCACAGCATTACTAAGTGCCTCCTTTGCAATTCACTTCCATGTTTCAATTATCTCTTTACACTGGTTGCTACCCATTCTTTGACATCTAATACAGTTACATATGTTTAATAATAACCATTAACCACAGGTACCTACAGGGCAAGAAGTATCACACCCATGTCTTCACTGCTGGGCAATTCTGTTGGAAGATCCAGCATTCCAATACAACCAAGCAGTATAGCTTCATCTTTACCTCTCATTGGAGGTCCTACTCCATCTTACCAATCCAATTTGATCAATCTAGGTAACAGCAAGGCACTAGGAAAACCTGCAGCTCTGCTTATTGTGATTTTGTGCTACTGCAAACAAATAAACCATATCCATGTACCATTGGCCTGGCGCTGGCGTGTGCTAAAGAGAAACTGACCAACTGACTTTGATTACATATCCTGCTCCTCTTATTTTTCCTTCTACTCTATTTGTATTTCTTTCCATCCTTATTAGCTCATTACCCTTGTTACTTTCTTCATTTCTTTACTATCTGAGCACTATTGACTTTTGATCTCCCCATCAATTGGCCATAAAGTGAACACTTGAACAGCTGTCTAGTCCCGTATAATTTCAATATTTAATCCTTACCTATGTATCTAATCCAATAAATCCTTTTTTTTTTTTTTTTTAAAAAAAAGAGGTTTGAACTTTGTAAAGTATTACAGAGTTTATCATTTTTTGGAATGTTAGTACATGGACTAATGTCTTCTTTGTCTTGAATTTTTGTTGTCATTAAATTCAGTTTTACACCATAGTAGCTGCAGATTCTGAAATTAGATAATAATTGTAGGTACTTACCAATACTATTGAAGAGACTTAAATTAGTATAATTATAATGATTTTGAATGAGTGGTTACAAACTTGGATTGAACTCCTAAAATTGAAATTACTTTTGGAATGTTAGTACATGGACTAAGTAATGTCTTCTTTGTCTTGAATTTTTGTTGTCATTAAATTCAGTTTTACACCATAGTAGCTGCAGATTCTGAAATTAGTAGGTAATAATTGTAGGTACTTACCAATACCATTGAAGAGACTTAAATTAGTATAATTATAATGATTTTGAATGAGTGGTTACAAACTTGGATTGAACTCCTAAAATTGAAATTACTTTGATTTTTTTTTCCATTATGTAGGTATGACCATTCAAGCAAAAGGAGGTTACTTGATAGTTAGTGGTGAGATTCAGTCACAGCTCCTGAAATGTTACAACATCATTTTACTCAGTAATAGTTGTAGCTTACTGACAGGGTAAAGGGACCCTGTAGTCCTATCCGAACAGTATTAACTAATATCTATTAATAGTAACACTCTAAATAGGTATAACGTCTTGTTCTAAGGTAACAATCTTAGTATAACCTTATTATTTTTTAGTTTCTGACTGCAACAAATTGCGTAAATTGTGTAATATTTTTCACATCTAACTCTCACTCTTCTATCTTTCCTTTAATAGGATAACATTATTTTTTGTTTCTGACTGCACCGAATTGCGTGAATGGTGTGATATTTTTTTACATCTAACTCTCACTCTTCTATCTTCCCCTCCCCAGGAGGAGGTTCAGGTCCGTCACCTCTAAGCACCTCCATTGTTTCCCCTCCAAACACGGTGGCCCCTCCCTCCTCCACCACCCCTCTCATCCCTGGCATCACCTCCCCTCCTGGTACCCTACAGGGTGGTATCACTTCCCCTGTATCGATTATACCGGGTGCTACGTCTCCACCGAATGTTCCTGCAGCGATAACCAAGCTGACACCTCCTGGACCGCTGACCCCGGATAAACCACCGGCACCTGTGGAATCACCGTGAGTGTTTGGTTTTTATTTGCCTATAATCTTTTCATGTTGAATTGTGAGTATAGAGGTAAATTCATTTTATTACCAAACTTTGTTTTAGGTGGGGTGCGTTTATCAATGGTTGGGTAAAACTCTTGTGTAGGTACCTAGTCGTACACACTGGGTAGTGTAAAACAGTGGTTAAAATTAAAAACATGATTGATAAACGCACCCAAGATGTTTGAAATCCTTTCCCTATGTTGGTAGAAAACCACACACATCCGCCAGGGCGGAAATTTTCCAACGAGACTTTTCCGTTCTTAGATAGGCATGGATGTGTCTTGTGTCCCTTTGTGTCTTGTGGAAGTGGAGAAGAATGTGTCTTGAACTAATGCGAAAGTGGTACCTAGGTACAATCTTTCTTAACTCCCCTCCCTTTTAAACTTCTACTTTTACAATCAAATCATAGGGAAAATGACCTAATAGTCAACTCCGAGCATTTGAAAACAACAAACAACAACAATCAAATCATGATCGAGATAGAAATTGATATAGTGATTTTTCCTTATTGTTTACAGTTGAGTACTAAAGAGAAGGACCTGGAAGTGAACAATTCCAATCTGGTTGATCTCAAGAAAACCTTAGCCAACATGATGAGCGATAGTGAAAAACTCTACAATGTGTATGCTGAGAAACGAAATATAGTAAGTTTTTTCTCAATTGTGCTTAGTTTTTCATTAATTTTGTCTAGTAAGTCCTTCTTACTTGTCTTTATTTTATGTTTTTACTTGCCTCTTCGAAACAAAAAACCAATATTCTTGGTGGTGAAGAACACCTCCGGGTCCTTCGGTGGTGTTAACCTTCCACTCAAGTGTCCATCATTATCTGGGGAAGTTACTTTCTAACCAACTGTAATTAAACTCACATGAAGGGGTAAACTCTTCGATCTGCGAAAAACTTCATCAGAAGTCATGGTATTGTTTCTGATCCACTTGACCCCAAAATTGAAATAACATTTTTAATTTGAAATATTGTATGCATGTATTTCTATTTGACTTTAACTCCCTGTTGTTCCATTTCAGACTGGGAGGGCCGCCCCTGGAGTGGGCAGTGCCGCACGCCTCCAAACTCAAATACACCCAGCTATTCAACACCACAGACCGAACCCGTTCTGGATTCCTATCCGGCCCTCAGGCACGGAACATCATGGTAGCCACCGGCCTTTCCCAGGGGATACTGGCCCAAATATGGAACCTGGCGGATATGGATTCAGACGGCCAGCTATCGTGTGATGAGTTCGTGCTGGCTATGCACCTGTGTGATTTGGCCAAAGGCGGAGAGAAGATCCCGGTACCGTTGCCGATTGATATGATACCCCCCGCCTTCCGACGGCAGAGGCAGAATAGTGTTACCTTAGCTGCTAATGTGGCCGTGGCAGGTAAATTTAGCCGTATTTTGTTCACACCAGATTTTTGTGTATGTGAATAATACCTATACTTAGTCGTGCCTGATATTCTAACACAGGTGCTCATGCCATGGTACTATTTATGTACATTTCTACAGGTGTTTTCAGATCCATACTTCAAACATCTGGCTACACACTGTAGGCTTACCTCACTGCCTTCTATCAATTTATTACTATTCCAAAAGTCCAAAAGAACACAACAGTAAATTTGTTATCGTTATTATTTTTAAAGCCAGTCTTGTTAGCTTGGTTGGTAGCGGGTCTGCCTTGTAATCGCTAGGCTGCAGGTTGGATTCCCGCCCGGTAAAGTATCCTTAAAACCCCCTAAAAGATGGTTTGTATTATCTTCGGAAAAACGCGCAATGGTTGGCGGTATTTTGGCTGCATTTCGGGAGTTAGCGCTATTTTGACAGTTTTTTTTTTGTTAAAACTTAGACCTCACTTGGTTTGATGAATAATAATCTATCCGTAGATACGCATACGCTTAACCCATCCTCTAGGGCTGTTTGCCCCTACACCTAAGCCACAAGGTTGGCTTTTTGTGTATGTGAATAATACCTATAGTCGTGCCTGATATTCTAACACAGGTGCTCATGCCATGGTACTATTTATGTACATTTCCCATTATGTATGACCATTCAAGCAAAAGGAGGTTACTTGATAGTTAGTGGTGAGATTCAGTCACAGCTCCTGAAATGTTACAACATCATTTTACTACACCCCATGCTCATTAGATGAAATATCTTTTCTTTAATTTTCCTCCAAGATGTTATTTATGTAATTTTGAACTGCATTTGATTTCTCCTTCCTCTTCTATTATGATTATTTCTTCTAGGACACTGTCTGAGTATTTTTGTTCTGAAAATTCAGATCACTCCTTCTCTAGAGCAATGTCAAAAATTATCAAATAATAACTGGCAACTATTAACTGTAGTCTTGTCTGCCATTCTTTTATCTCAGATTAAAACAAAATCAAAAATCTCTTTTTAATATTTCATGTTGCTCTAGAATCTAGACATATTTTCTTCTTTTTAGTGTTAATATATTGTCTAATCACTTTAGTTTGATTTTTGTTATTTTGATTTATATTTTTTGTTACATATTTTCTTCTTTTTAGTGTTAATATATTGTCTAATCACTTTAGTTTGATTTTTGTTATTTTGATTTATATTTTTTGTTATTTTTTTCTTCTCTTTCTTTTTTGAAAAATATAACTGATAAGTAAAACATAACTTGTATTTTTTGAAATAATAATATAATAGCCACTATTTCTAAAGAAGTTCAGCTGCGAAATATAATTATTATCTACAATTTTGATTTGGAAAATTCTTTTCTTCTTTTTACTTGAGGTAGGTACCAGGTTTGTCTGGCTGGGGGACTTTAAACAGAGAGGATACCTTAGCAACCTTAATTAGCTCTTTGCTAAAGAAAGAGCTAAGGTTGAGTGCAAAGGGTATCAGCCTTGCAAATTTTTGTTGCCAAAATGAAATGTCAGCCCAAAGTATTCAACTTAGGGTTGATTGAGAGGCTGTTGAAAAACGATGTCTGGACACGAGAAGATGTAAAAATAAAAAAGACTAGTGTTATTAGGAAGAAATACCAACCTATAATACTTCGTTTATCCAGCCCGGATTGAAAAGTCCCTCTAGGTACCTTAGCAGTTAAACCCCATCAGTACCAAGGAATGGTACCTATAATACTTCGTTTATCCAGCCCGGATTGAAAAGTCCCTCTAGGTACCTTAGCAGTTAAACCCCATCAGTACCAAGGAATGGTAAAAAATGAAACTTCAGCAAATAGGAATTTTCAGCCAAAACTTTCATATGAGTATTGTGAAAAATGCAGTTTATTTTTTATCATTGAAGATAAAATTTGCCTCGGTAGCGTAGTGGTCAAAACGCTCGCCTGGTAAACAGGAGGGCGTGGGTTCGATCCCAGCCGAGGCATGGAATTTTATCCTCATTTTATTTGAGAATTTGACCACATAATAATAATGGAGCTCTAAGGGTTAGGTGGTAGAAAACGCCTCCGGCGTTAACCTCGCCTAGTGGTTACCTTCCACTCAAGAGTCTATTATTATTATAAAATTGGTGTTTTCGAATGAAAGAAGTTTTTAAATCCGTAGAAAAATCGAGGGATTTTAAATTTTTGGACACCCTGTAGTAGATTAGATATATCTTTTTTTTTTAAAGCGAGTTGCATTTTGCAGCACCACTGAACATTTGATAACAGTAGTGCAAAATTTCACCGCTAGAGGTCACTAGTTTTTATAAAATTTTTGGGGCCTGTTCCATGGAACACTAGGGATACGGACCTAGGGAGTATACTTTATTTTACAGCCCATTTGAATTTTAATTAAAATTTTATACTGAAATGATTATCCTCATATTCAAAGAAAATTGGTAGTATATTCTCAATTTTCAAAGTGAAATTAATTAATTAATAAAATATTAATAAAAGGTATGAAGTTTTATAAATCCCAAAAGTCGTGAACCAGGCCCTTAAATACGACTTCAATCTCAAAACTCAAAATTCGAATATTCGAAATTCATTAAATTCATTTCAAAATTCAAAAGTCTGAAGTACAGAAGTCTAGCATTTGGTTTTGGAGATCTTTACAAAATTTTATACCTACCTTTAGAGAAGTTTTGTTGGCATTTTTAGGTGTAGGTAATTATGATCGTGAAATATTGATTGATTCACTCTGAGGTAAGCTTCTTTCCGTACTTCTGTACCTAGTATCAAAATTCAAAACCATGACGTATTGATTAGGGGCAGTTGAATTTACAACAAAATTTCATTTGGCTTTAAAAAATCAATTTATAGGATAGTCTTGTCCACGAAGCTTTAGGTTTTTGTTGACCTTGGTTAAATTAAAGCTAACCACCTTCATAACCTACCCTTGATAGCCTCCACTTAACTTTTAGATAATCCCTCCCTGTCAGACAGTCTTAAAAAATTGTATGATGAAAGAGTCACCTGAGAGGAGTTTTTGTTGTCTGTTTATTCCAGATTGAAAAGTACCTAGACCAAGTGATTCAAGATGGACCCTTGGAATGTGTCTCGCCATGAAAGGACCAGATTTGAAACTCATTTTCAAGCCATGAAGCCAGTCAAGTTATTCCAGATTGAAAAGTACCTAGACTAAAGGATTTCCAAGTGATTCAAGATGGACCCTTGGAATGTGTCTCGCCATGAAAGGACCCGATTTGAAACTCATTTTCAAGCCATGAAGCCAGTCAATGGAATAGTGACAGGAGACCAGGTCAAAGGTTTTCTCATGCAGTCTGGCTTGCCTGTTGCTACTCTTGGCCAAATATGGTAAGCTCACTGGTAACAAATAAGTAGATACTTACAAACTAAGACTTGGTGCTAGAGTTCAATAGAGTTCAATATATTTATTTAATGTTTATCAATTTGACAAAAAATTGTAAAACACAAGTGAACTGAAGCCAGTCAATGGAATAGTGACAGGAGACCAGGTCAAAGGTTTTCTCATGCAGTCTGGCTTGCCTGTTGCTACTCTTGGCCAAATATGGTAAGCTCACTGGTAACAAATAAGTAGATACTTACACAACTAAGACTTGGTGGTTCAGTGAACTTGAGAATCCTTTCAAAACAGGGGATCTATAGGGTTCCAAAGGTGTTAATTTAGCCTAAAATTTAAGTGGTAAATTTATTTTATACCTACCTTATTATATTACCTATATGTCACTAATTTTTGACAGTTGAAAATGAAATAAAAATATTGTGTTGAATTAATTTTTTGTACATAAAAGTCTTCACCACAAATTATGTTTATATCATTCAGGTCCTTGGCAGATACCGATCAGGATGGTAAAATGAACATCAATGAGTTTGTGATTGCCTGCAAACTGATCAGCAATAAGTTGCGAGGTTTTGATATTCCTCCCACTCTACCTGTCAGTCTTATGCAGTCATTGGCTGGAAAAGGTAAGTAATGTATGCAAAAAGTGTTCATATTAGGTAAGTAGCTAACATACCTATATTATTGCCTATTTGGTAAAATTAGGGACAAAAGCTATTTGTGCCTTATATCATTGTGACTTGATTAGATTTTTACTTTTGGTGTTATTATATTAGGCTTTTTTCTCCAAAAGGGACAGCTTCAAGTTTTTTTTTTTTTATGGTCCATGGACAAGTGGCCCCTCATTTCTGGTATCACATCACCTCCTGGTACCCTACAGGGTTGTAGCCCTATACCTATCACTGTGAATTACGTATTTGGATTTTTGTGACATTTTTCTGGGCTTTATTCCCCCAAAATAGGAGCAATATCATGCTGCTTTCTTTGGTGATAAAAATATTAAATTTAAATTTCCAATTCCCTTTATTTCCATCATTAGGGAGCTGCCCCACCAGTCCGATTCTCAAATTATTTTGAGGATAAAATTCCATACCTCGGCTAGGATTGAACCCACACCCTCCTGTTTACCAGGCAAACTTTTTGACCACTACACCACCGAGGAAAAAAGATAATAAACAAAATTATAAGAACTGGCTTCCTATTGGGAGAGGTCTAACAGAATAGACTGTTTATTCTAGCTGGAACAGTGATCATTTATCAATAGGATTGAACCCACACCCTCCTGTTTACCAGGCAAACATTTTGACCACTACACCACCGAGGAAAAAAGATAATGAACAAAATTATAAGAACTGGCTTCCTATTGGGAGAGGTCTAACAGAATAGACTGTTTATTCTAGCTGGAACAGTGATCATTTATCAATTACAAAAGTATGAAGAAACAAACCAATTGTGCATTTTTTTCCCCCCAATGTTTTGTATTTAGAAAGTATTAATTGCTAACAATTTAATTATTCAAACCAAAAGATAAGTTTCAGAATGAATTATTGTTAAATAGACTTTTCATATGAAGCATTTGCTGATATTTTATTTGTTGTGTTGACTGATGGGTAGGGGTAACTGCAGCAGTGTAGCCAACTGTTGGTGTGAATTGTCTGTTGTGATTGAGAACAAGAGGAGGGGGGGCTATAGCAGAGACAGGTTGAAAAGTTAGTGGAAATGGTCATATGTTCTGCATGCGGAGAGCTTCATCAAAGTTATTGGTGATAATTCCAATAGTAGAATCAGCCATGGTATACGCTTGATTATTTCCACTTGTGTCCACCACATCAGATCGGATATCTTTTTTAACTTTATGTTGAAATGGGCAATGGTTTTTACAACATCCTGATGGTTGAGTTTCCCAGTAGCAAGGTATTGCCTTACGATTCTTTTTTAACTCCATATGCCTCAAACTGCAACGTTGGTTTTGGCATTTTCCCAGTTGCCAAAACTGACAAACTTGTTCACATCCCAAAGCACTAGGTTCATGCCTAAAGAGACAGTTGTTGCCTTTGTTGCAAGATGAATAGTAGAAGAAGTAACAGTCATTGTTCTTTTTGTTGGGATCCATCACTATCCTAGAACAAAAATTGATGAGTAATAATTAGCCATGTAAATAACATGTTGTAGGTTAAGAAAGTACCTACTTGCCCCCAGCAATTAGCATGTTTCAAAACCCCATTGGTCTTTTGGGGATCTGTTTCTCAGTGAAATTTACAACTCAGTGACTGATGAATCTATTCCAGCAATTAGCATGTTTCAAAACCCCATTGGTCTTTTGGGGATCTGTTTCTCGGTGAAATTTACAACTCAGTGACTGATGAATCTATCAAATGATTACCTTCACATGCAAGATGAGGACATTAGAGCAAAGGGAAATAAGTAGTGTACAGTATTCCCACAATGTGCTTGTCAAGAACTTTCGGGGAAACTATAGGTATTACTTACCAGGTTTGAAGAGATGGCCACTAAGAGATAGACAAAGTCCAATTTTAAGTGAATAATGGTACCTATGCGAGAGGAAAAAATTACCAAATTTTCCGTTTTTCTCAAGTTTTGTTTACAAGTGTGGAAATTGATAAGTCAATTTTTCGCCACTTGCAAGTTGCATCATACAGAAGTCCAATTTTAAGTGAATACTGGTATGCGAGAGGAAAAAATTACCAAAATTTTCCGTTTTTCTCATGTTTTGTTTACAAGTGTGGAAATTGATAAGTCAATTTTTCGCCACTTGCAAGTTGCATCATACAAATTAGATTAAAATTCTCAAATAATGCTTTGGTGCTTAGACTGCTTAGCTCGTTTAGGATGGCTAAAGGCCCGTTTACACACTACGTTTCAGCTGATAGGATTTGTCCTTCAGACAAAACGTACGATAAGACATAGCGTGTAAGCGGGCCTTAACATTTGGTGAATAAATGTTAATGAAATAGGATCAATGTAAAATATTGTGTATTAATTTCTCTTTTGTGTTACCTCACAACTTTAGTGCTCATCATATTGTTGCTAGTATTTTTATTATTAAATTTTATGTATTCATTGTTGTCCTCAGACAAAACGTACGATAAGACATAGCGTGTAAGCGGGCCTTAACATTTGGTGAATAAATGTTAGTGAAATAGGATCAATGTAAAATATTGTGCATTAATTTCTCTTTTGTGTTACCTCACAACTTTAGTGCTCATCATATTGTTGCTAGTATTTTTATTATTAAATTTTATGTATTCATTGCTCTGCTCAGTCCATTTAACCAAGTCGCACTGCTAGTGGAAAAGTGTCATAACTCGAAAAACTTCACTTTTCAAGAGAGCACAAAAATTGAAAATTTAGAGTTGTGTCACTTTTTCACTAGCACTGCGATATATTCCATTGTCATTTGTAATTCTGCCACAGGGACTCATTTATAAGTAGCTCTTCATTTGTACTCACGAGGTTATATAGTGCATAAGGGCTACGTGTATTATTTTATGCTTGATTTTCGCAAGCACGTGTAAAAAAATAAATAATAAAATGGCCCCTGTTCTAGAAAGAACTTTCGCAAAGTGCGACCTTGTAAAGTTTCTTTCAGGAACAGGCCCCTGAGGTAGTATTACGAATGCAAGAGGAATATTGAATATATTAATACTCTATGTAGTTTCTACAGTCTAAGCTAATTTTATTCTCCATTTGTCCCAAAGTCCGGTTTTGTAATTTCCGCTACGTCGATTTTTGTTTCATACTTATGTTCAAATATTTCCAAGCACATGTAAAAAAATAAATAATAAAATGGCCCCTGTTCTAGAAAGAACTTTCGCAAAGTGCGAACTTGTAAAGTTTCTTTCAGAAACAGGCCCCTGAGGTAGTATTACGAATGCAAGAGGAATATTGAATATATTAATACTCTATGTAGTTTAGCGTAGTATTTTTTGGTAATTCTGTGATACCCACTGAAGTTGTGACATGCTTGACGCATAACACAAAGATGTTTGAATTGTTTACATTGAATGGTAATTCTGTGATACCCACTGAAGTTGTGACATGCTTGACGCATAACACAAAGATGTTTGAATTGTTTACATTGAGTTATCAAACTAAAAACATAAACGAAACTCAAATATTAGGCGAGCGAGGAAAAGTTTTCTCTTTGAATTGTTTACATTGAACAAGTTGAGATTATATTGAATATAAAAATGCGCTTACAAAATATACTCATTTCACTTCATCTTCATTTCAAGTACTAAATTATTTATCAACTAGAAAATTACCTAATAATTATTTTACAGTTAATATTGTACATTTTTTATTTATTATTTATTTAAATTCATTGCTTTAGAATATATTTTTATTTTTTTATATAAAAAAATGAACAAAAATTTAAGTTTATAAACGTTTATAATTCCATTTTAGTCACAATTGATATTTCATTTATTATTTTGTAATTTTACGTAAAAAACATTATGGTTTAATTTTTCAATAAAACGAAGCATTTTAGGTAGACATGTTATACATTTTTTAAACACCTGTTTTCTTTTTCTCCCGTGTAAAGCCTACGATTTTAGTATGATGAAATTCTGCTTTCGTCCATTTTTCTCTCAAGAAATATTATTTTTTTTCGTACTGACCTTTTAGGAAGGGTAGCTTGACTCAGCATATTATTAATAACAAGGGAATCGAACCCCTGGCCTAGCGTTCACTTTCGTCCATTTTTCTCTGAAGAAATATTAATTTTTTTTTCGTACTGACCTTTTAGGAAGGGTAGCTTGACTCAGCATATTATTAATAACAAGGGAATCGAACCCCTGGCCTAGCGTTCAATTTTGTCCATTTTTCTCTGAAGAAATATTCATTTTTTTCGTACTGACCTTTTAGGAAGGGTAGCTTGACTCAGTATATTATTAATAATAAGGGAATCGAACCCCTGGCCTAGCGTTCAAAGGTCGGCCCCCTGCCTTCCAAGCCAACTACATCTAGCAAACCATTAGTCATTACTTTAGTTAGAAATTAAAGGAAAGCATTTTACAATATTATTTCTTTTCTACTGACTACTAGATATTTCTGGAAATCCTGAAAATTCTAAATGAAAATAAGTGCACAAAAACGACGATTTTCTTTTATATTTACTAGCGTTCAAAGGTCGGCCCCCTGCCTTCCAAGCCAACTACATCTTGCAAACCATTAGTCATTACTTTAGTTAGAAATTAAAGGAAAGCATTTTATAATATTATTTCTACTGACTACTAGATATTTCTGGAAATCCTGAAAATTCTAAATGAAAATAAGTGCACAAAAACGACGATTTTCTTTTATATTTAAACTATAAAATTTATTTTGTATTCGTTTTTTTCTCTTTTTTTTTCAATTATTAAATAAATAAAACAATAATAATTAATCTCTGTACTGTATAAATTTTTAAATTATTATAAGCAATTTGTTTACCTATCTAAAAAAGAAATATTTTGTCTTATAAAACAATGACTTTGCGGACTGCATCCGATAAAATTAACCTAAAACACTAGCAGCTAACGATCACCGTTCACAGGGGACTTTTTTACTTTCCATTACACACAGATTACTTTCTAATTCACAAGTTATTCTTCTAGTATTGCTTTTTTTACTTTCTATTTCTAAAAGGATAGGAATCGGTCCAATTTTTACGTTCTTAAAGTCAACAAAATAAGGTTATGCTTTTTCATCAAAATCCACTGTAAACCATGACCGAAAAACAATTTCATAAAAAAAAGAACTGAAATGTTAACCCAGACGCATTTTATTGCAATAAAAATGAAAACAAAGGTAATTTTTGACTTGAAAGATTCGAACCTTTAAGGACCACGCTAAACTAAATAGTCCGAAAAAGCACAAACTGTTCAAGTCAAAATCATAAATCTCTGTGATTACACAAGATATGCGTCCAGGAAAGTGGGGGAAAACAAAAAAGAGGTAAAATATATGCATAATAAATTGTAGGGTGAGTAAAAAATAAAAACGAAGACTAAACAAAATAGAAAAAAAAGGGGAAAGCGAAGAGAAGTAATATTGGGTACTTCCCCTGGGATAATTCGATAAAGCTGTGCGTTTTTTTTTTTTTTTTTTTCCTGTTTACACTGCAAGAATGAGACTGAAAAGTTCAACTCCCGCAGTCTTGCCTTATGAAGAAGGAAAAAGATAGAGAATATATATTAACCAGCACAACCTACTGTCCGTAGTACTAAAGCACCTCAACAACGGTACAATGAGATTGTGAGATTCCGCTTTGTGGAGCAAGTGTGGACACAGTGTTGACGTCGAAAGCGGAATCTCATTGTTCAGCCATGTTGACTGTAAAAAAAGTCACATAATCGAATAGGGCTTAAGAAAGTCCAAAAGGAGCACCCAACCACAAGGAGTTCTTCCACCCAACACCACTCACCAATAAAAAAGTCACATAATCGAATAGGGCTTAAGGAAGTCCAAAAGGAGCACCCAACCACAAGGAGTTCTTCCACCCAACCCCACTCACCATGCTATGATTTCCATTGTTCATATTGGTGGACACCTGTGGGTGTTGGGCATGCTGAGGGTGTTGGCTCCCACCCATCATACTCTGGGGGGGCCTACCCGCGCCGGGTGGGTACATTGGGCCGCGCATAAACTGGGGGGGCGTATTTCGGTACACCATTTTGGCCCCGGTCGGCGTTTGGACTTTCATCAGGGCGGGCATCTGGTTCATTTGGTGGTTGGCGGCTTGTTGCTGAAAAAAAAAAAGATTATTATTATTATTTTAAAAGAGGTTTGATAGAGATAACTGTAACTGCTAAGGTCTTACCGTTTCAAGAATGAACATAAAAAAAAAAATATCTGGTGTGAACATCACCCGACTTTCCTTATCCTATTGAAAGATGCTTATTTGGGTGTTCTTCTATTGTAACTTTTACAATATCTCTAACCGTTTAGTCAGTATAGACAAAATTTCATAGGTATCTTGGCTGGAATTGAACCCAGCCTCCAGTTTACCAGGCAAGCATTTTAACCACTGCAAAACCAATGTAGGTGTTTCTAATATTAATTTATTATAATAGGGGTAAAGTAAAATACCAAATATGTTAACCCTCAATAGCAATGTCTACCTGGATACAAGGTATGTTAACCCTCAATAGAGTCGAAAGCCGCCAAAAAGCGGCCGAAATGCCATCTGCAGCACCTATTCTAACCAAAAGTTTTGTGTTGCATCCTTGTCACATTTGTGGACTTCACACCAAATTTCACCAACCTCCAGCCGCCATCTGCAGCACCTATTCTAACCAAAAGTTTTGTGTTGCATCCTTGTCACATTTGTGGACTTCACACCAAATTTCACCAACCTCCAGATCCAAAGTCCACTGAGGTTGGTGTTGGTTGAGTAAGGACTAACCTGCATAGCAGCGTGATGTGCCTGCTGATAGCTCTGCATCATCTGATAGGGGTTCCCCTGCTGTCCGTGATTTTGACCGCCATAGCCCCCCAGACCATTGTGACCCCCCGCTTGATGGTGCATGGGGCCCCTCTGTTGCTGAGGGTGAGGGGGGTGCTGGGTCCCCGGGTTCCCCTGGAAGTAGGAGATAGTTCGTGTTCATATAGGTTTCCAGGAATTGTCGCTTCGAACTCTTGTCGACCATTAAACCCGTTCCAAGAACGGATAGTTCGATTATCTCTAAAGGCGTGTCCTAACATTTAATTAACTTTTTGACAAATACCTAGTGTTTTTGATACTTATCAAAGCTATAATTGAACTTGCTTTAACAAGGGATAATGTGCTTTTAAGGTAGAAGACTTGTTGGACACTGACGTTGGTAATGTCTAGGTAGTACTCTCATATTTGAGTGACAGTTCAGCCAGGGAGTCATGGAGGAGACAAGTGAAATTAAAAAAGAGTTCATAGACCATGAGTCCGACTTCTGTTTCGTTCCTCCTTCCTTAGATATTGCTGATGCACTGGAAGAAGCTATTGACACAATCAGTGGTACAAATGACATATCAGATCCCCTTGGTGACACTACAACGGAGACAGTAGAAACACCATCTGACATTGCTAATGAAGCTGAGGTGCAAAGTGAGACCAAGGAAAACCATGAACCAGCACTGATTCCAAAGTCTGAAGATTGTGAACCTAGTGCTCCTGTAAATGTTTGGGAAAATGAAAAGTGTACATTTTGTCAGAACATATTGACTCCAGCTTCTGAACCGAAACTTCTTGAATGTCTTCATTCAGCATGTAATGCTTGTATCCAGTCCAAACTAAACCCAACTATTACAGATACTACAGAACTGGGTAAGTATTATTTAAAAAAATAAAAATTAAAAAGACAATTGAGATTCAATAAGACATTCAACAAAGAAAGTTTGGTGAGCTTTTGGGAATACTCAGATTCCCATCATCAGAACAAAAAGACGCGAGAGACCAAAAAGACTGGAGTTGAAGCACACTGCACACTTCAATTCCAGCACTTGCAGAGTAAACACCTCTCTCGCGTCTTTTTGGTCTGATGATGGGAATCTGAGTATTCCCGAAAGCTCACCAAACTTTCTTCGTTGAATGTCTTATTGAATCCCAATTGTCTTTTTAATTTTCATTTTAATTTGTGAAGATTTTTATCTGAATAATTATTTTTATTATTTAAAAAGTTAGGGTTCTTTTCTTACTTGTTAGATAGGTGTAATGTAAGGTACAACAGATTTTGCATCAATTATCCTGCTCATCATCAATGGCCTCAAAGAAAAAAAAAATAATCTTGAGTGGATTATATTATTGTAGTTATATCTAATGAGAAGAGAATAAAGAAGATACTTAAACCCTGACATTTGTAAAAATAATAAAAATTAAAAAGACAATTGAGATTCAATTAGACATTCAATGAAGAAAGTTTGGTGAGCTTTCGGGAATACTCACATTCCCATCATCAGACCAAAAAGACGCGAGAGACCAAAAAGACTGGAGTTGAAGCAGACTTCAATTCCAGCACTTGCAGAGTAAACACCTCTCTTGCGTCTTTTGGTCTGATGATGGGAATCTGAGTATTCCCGAAAGCTCACCAAACTTTCTTTGTTGAATGTCTTATTGAATCTCAATTGTCTTTTTAATTTTAATTTTGTGAAGATTTTTATCTGAATAATTATTTTCATTTATTTTTATTATTTAAAAAGTTAGGGTTCTTTTCTTACTCGTTAGATATTAGGTATAATGTAAGGTACAACAGGATTTTGCATCAATTATCCTGCTCATCATCAATGGCCTCGAAGAAAAAAAAAAATCTTGAGTGGATTATATTATTGTAGTTATATCTAATGAGAAGAGCATAAAGAAGATACTTAAACCCTGACATTTGTTTGTTTTTTAGTGATCCAAGAATTACGATGTGAACTCTGCAATGTGTCTTGTGATCCTGCCCTTATCACTGATAACAGATTTCTCCTAGAAGCAGCAGCTAGTGCTCAAGCCCCATCTACTGAACCTAGCCCAGCTGAGAGATTGAAGTGAAGATTTTTATCTGAATAATTATTTTCATTTATTTTTATTATTTAAAAAGTTAGGGTTCTTTTCTTACTCGTTAGATAGGTGTAATGTAAGGTACAACAGGATTTTGCATCAATTATCCTGCTCATCATCAATGGCCTCAAAAGAAAAAAAAATAATCTTGAGTGGATTATATTATTGTAGTTATATCTAATGAGAAGAGAATAAAGAAGATACTTAAACCCTGACATTTGTTTGTTTTTTAGTGATTCAAGAATTACGATGTGAACTCTGCAATGTGTCTTGTGATCCTACCCTTATCACTGATAACAGATTTCTCCTAGAAGCAGCAGCTAGTGCTCAAGCCCCATCTACTGAACCTAGCCCAGCTGAGAGATTGAAAGACCTCAAGTGTCAGTCATGTGCCGAGGCAGCTGTTTGTACGAGTTGGTGTGTAGAGTGTGGGGAGTTCATCTGTGATGCTTGTGTCCAGGTAAACAATGCTATTGAGGGTTAACATACCTTGTATCCAGGTAGACATTGCTATTGAGGGTTAACATATTTGGTATTTTACTTTACCCCTATTATAATTAATATTAGAAACACCTACATTGGTTTTGCAGTAGGGTTGGGACATCGACATCGATGTTTTGAAAACATCGATACATCGGAACAAAAACATCGATGTCAACATCGATGTTTTTGATTACGATATATCGGATACTCGATATATCGAAGTTTAAAAACATCGATGTATCGAACATCGATATTTTCGTCTCGATGTCCCAACCCTAGGTTGGGACGATACATCGGAACAAAAACATCGATGTCAACATCAATGTTTTTTATTACGATACATCGGATACTCGATATATCGAAGTTTAAAAACATCGATGTATCGAACATCGATGTTTTCATCTCGATGTCCCAACCCTACAGTGGTTAAAATGCTTGCCTGGTAAACTGGAGGCTGGGTTCAATTCCAGCCAAGATACCTATGAAATTTTGTTCTTGCAATTTGAGAATTTGAGTACAATAGTACTTAGTAGCAGCCTAGAGTAAAGGAGTTCTTGAGTTCTATTTGAGCCATTCTTTTTTTTTTTTTTTTTTTTTTTTTTTTGCAATTTGAGAATTTGAATACAATAGTACTTAGTAGCAGCCTAGAGTAAAGGAGTTCTTGAGTTCTATTTGAGCCATTCTTTTTTTTTTTTTTGGCCATACACTTTGAATACAATATAAGTAATATTTGAAAGTTACTTACTTACCTATTCTCAATATTTATTTCTAGGCTCATCAAAGGCTAAAAATAACAAAGGATCACACCATCAAAGCAAAGGAAGAAGGAGATCTAAAAGATACACAAAGCAGTTCAGATGGCTCTCAAGATGTTTTCTGCTCAGTGCATTTACAAGTAAGTATAGATTGACAAAAAGTGATCCCCAAGTATACAGTTTGATGTTGAATTAAAGTAGCTAACAGGCCTGACATGAGACTAGATAGAGGTACAGAGTGTAGACCTGGCTATTAATGGTGTTTAGTGTAATTATTTTCATCATGGTTTTTTTGGAGTACTTGATCAGGAATTACCTTAATACAAGAAAGAAAAACATTAAGCTGGGTATAGTTGTTGAAAAGGGTATCCCCAAATATTTTCCTTAAAGGCAGGAACAGGAGTACTTGATCAGGAATGGGGCTCAACCACTTTTTTTTTTCTTCGCTGATAAAGGAAGTTCGAAACACGCTGATTTCAATAGAAATGCTTAAAATTTCTAGTACTTGATCAGGAATTACCTTACTTAATACAAGAAAGAAAAACATTAAGCTGGGTATAGTTGTTGAAAAGGGTATCCCCAAATATTTTCCTTAAAGGCAGGAACATAGAAATTTACTGTCAAGTTTACTACTTTGTTTTGTCTTTTGTGCTGTTATTTTTCGTACTGTGCTGTTTAGCTGCTCTTCAGGATTTTTTTCATCAAGAGCAGTAGTATGTTCGTGGGCTCGCCTTAAACAAGCTTTTTATTTCCCTTGGTTAGACTGCGGGGGTAAAGGGACTTTTCACTCCTATCCCAGCAGGATAAACAAGATATATTCTATTCTATTCTATTCGACTAAAATACCATTATTTTCAGGGGTCCCTGGTACGGAGGCAGTGCCAGATCCGATGGCGGGCATTGGCCAAACCAGTTTTGAAGACAAGAGGAAGGAGAACTACGAAAAGGCACTCAAAGCTCACTTTTAGATTTTGAGTGAATTCATGAATCAATTAATAAAAACATTTTATGATTTCATGTTGTCAGGCTCATTACTTTGAACCACGAGAAAGCCAAGCTCGAGGCTCGAACAAAGGCTAACCCGGGAGCTCATGCTGACGAACAAGAACAAACCAACCTTCTCATCAGCAAGAAACAACTGGCGCTGAAGACTTTGCGCGAGAAAATCCAGGATCTTGAATCCCAGGTAATTATTGCATGCCCACCTCTGTGGCTGAGTGGTCAAGAGCACTGACTCTCAACCTGGAGGTGCTGGGTTCGAATCCCGGCCAGGACGGAAATTTTCCAACGAGACTTTTCCGTTCTTAGATAATAGATAGGCATGGATGTGTCTTGTGTCCTTTTGTGTCTTGAAGTGTCTTGTGGAAGTGGAGAAGAATGTGTCTTGAACTAATGCGAAAGCAGTACCGAGGTACAATCTTTCTTAACTCCCCTCCCTTTTAAACTTCTACTTTTACAATCAAATCATGATCGAGATAGAAATTGATATTGTGATTTTTCCTCATTGTTTACAGTTGAGTACTAAAGAGAAGGACCTGGAAGTGAACAATTCCAATCTGGATGATCTCAAGAAAACCTTAGCCAACATGATGAGCGATAGTGAAAAACTCTACAATGTGTATGCTGAGAAACGAAATATAGTAAGTTTTTCTCAATTGTGCTTAGTTTTTCATTAATTTTGTCTAGTAAGTCCTTCTTACTTGTCTTTATTTTATGTTTTTACTTGCCTCTTCCCCATCGGCAAAGGATAAAGTATCCTTAAAACCCCCTAAAAGATGGTTTGTATTATCTTCGGAAAAACGCGCAATGGTTGGCGGTATTTTGGCTGCATTTCGGGAGTTAGCGCTATTTTGACAGTTTTTTTGTTAAAACTTAGACCTCACTTGGTTTGATGAATAATATCTATCCGTAGATACGCATACGCTTAACCCATCCTCTAGGGCTGTTTGCCCCTACACTTAAGTCACAAGGTCGGCTTTTTGTGTATGTGAATAATACCTATAGTCGTGCCTGATATTCTAACACAGGTGCTCATGCCATGGTACTATTTATGTACATTTCGAGAATAGAATATTAGAACTAGCTGGCCTAGTTACTCGTAGTTTGGATGGTAGCGCATCGGCCTCGTAAGTGCTACGTCTCGGGTTCAATTCTCACTTCTTTTTTTTCCATTCAGAATACTACATTGCGGCTTACCCATATGATTCAACTGAGCCGGGAGATCTTACATTTAACCAGGACGAAGTTATCTACGTGACCAAGAAGGAAAATGATTGGTGGACAGGAACCATAGGGGACAGGACTGGTCTGTTCCCCAAACATCTGGCTACACACGATAGACTTACCTCACTGCCTTCTATCAATTTATTACTATTCCAAAAGAACACAACAGTAAATTTGTTATTGTTATTATTTTTAAAGCCAGTCTTGTTAGCTTGGTTGGTAGCGGGTCTGCCTTGTAATCGCTAGGCTGCAGGTTGGATTCCCGCCCGGGGCGGATTTTATACTGAACAAATAATGTTAACCCAAGCAAATAATGTTATCTCCGGCTATTTGCCGTTCTCCTCTCCTGTCTTCCTTCTCTCTTCGATTTCTGGACGATAAGACCTTAGCAGTTCCAGTTTTCTTTATCATACCCCCCCCCTTTTTTAAATCTATAATAAAAATGAAAGGTTTGATAGAGAGAACTGTAAAAGTGAAGTGAAGGACTTATCGTCCCAAAAATCGAAACCGAACTTTAGAATAAAGTTCTCCCCCGGCGGGAATTGAACCCGTAGCCTACCGCTTACAAGGCGCTCCATATTCCAAGCTAACTAGTCTGACATTAGCAAGTGTGAACTCGCCTCCAATACCACCCACTCAGGCTCAGACCAGGCTCGGACAGTCTGAGCATGAGTAGCTTGCATAGCATACCGGTATTCCATTTCATGTGGTGTCATATTACATCGGTATGCTGAAACACGAGATTCATCTCACCATTCCAATTAATTCAATACCATCTCACTTGGTGAATGAGGTTTTGTGAATTACTCATTTGATAACATTGTTCTTTGTTTAACATGATAACATAATCGGGCCTTTTTGGATTCTGAGTGTCGATATAATGTCACTTCGGCATTTGTGCCTTTGTTCGGCAGAAATGTGATTTCAAGAATTGGTGAATCAATTCCCACGTCAAATAAAACAAGGCTCAGTCAACCACAACCTATAAATAGAGAAAAACACTGATAAACGTCTCGAGATTGGATCCCATCCCCTTGTTGCTGTCGATGGCACATCACCCCTGAAATTCGCTCCATATTTATACGAGTGCGATCAGCACCACGAAAAAGCTCAGAAAAAAAATAATAATGTCCGCGTGATTGCTGAATGATATAATTTTTCGCGGAACCTCTTTTTTTTTAGGGACCAGCTAAACCGGGTTTTATTCAACAGGCGCCTACATAATGGCATCATTATTTATTATTATCTGAGAACTCATCTTCCTTGGTAGTTTTTTCGATCCGCTCCAATTGCGATCTCCGCATAGAAAGAAAATATTGGATTGTGATTTGCCATTAATTCAAGATTTGTTTTATTACGGTGAATTTGCCTGTCAAGTGTGAAGCTTTGAATTTTGTGTCACTAGGTGCTCAAAAAGCTCCTGTTTTTTTTTTTTTTTTTTTTTTTTTTTTATAAAGCTAGGTTCAGGGGTTTTTATGCACTCTATGCTTTTGTCTGGTCTGATGTC
>NW_007377702.1:26810-32975 GCF_000475195.1 Diaphorina citri
AGTGGCGAATTCCTGGGGGGACAATGCCTGGGATAATGCCCCCGCAGCCGACACATGGACTGCCTCCACTGATCCTACCGGTGAGTGTTGTTTACAAGGAGCTGAAAATATCCGGGTAATCAATCCTTATCCAAACTAGGTATTTTTAGTTCCGGATCCAAAGTCCAACAGTTCGAAAGTGATAATACCTGCCTCGGTGGCGTTGTGGTCAACACGCTCGCCTGGTAAACAGGAGGGTGTTAGTTCGATCCCAGCCGAGGCATGGAATTTTATCCTCATTTATTTGAGAATTTGACCACATAATAATGGAGCTCCAAGGGTTAGGTGGTAGAGAACGCCTTGGGCGTTAACCTCGCCTAGTGGTTACCTTCCACTCAAGAGTCTATTAAACTATTTTCCGGTTCACAGGTGTGAGTGAGTATCGTCGGTATCGTGCTATCTACGAGTTCGTATCCCGGAATGGAGACGACTAGGTGGTAGAGAACGCCTTGGGCGTTAACCTCGCCTAGTGGTTACCTTCCACTCAAGATTCTATTAAACTATTTTCCGGTTCACAGGTGTGAGTGAGTATCGTCGGTATCGTGCTATCTACGAGTTCGTATCCCGGAATGGAGACGAATTATCATTCCAACCTGGAGACATTATCATGGTAAGAATTGTTTACATGTTTTTGTAGCGGCTTCAGCTGTAGCCGAATGATGATGCCAGAATTAAGAAAGGATATTTATTATTTTATCTAACAACAATGCATTCTGATTATCTACCTACTTCTTCATTTTTTATCTTATTATTATTAAAATTAAATTTCATTGATTACTTCTCTCTATTTTTTATTTATTAAAATAAAAGTTCATTAATAGCCCTAATTCTTGAAGTTCATTCGTAATTCCTAATGGTCTGGTGTGATGGTCTCTAGCCATGTTTGATTGGCTCGTCAACCATCGTGAGGACTTGTGCTCGGTCTTTAAAAACAGAGAGAACCCTCTGAAACTGCCAGCTAGCTAGGCTGGTTAGGGTTAGCTGTTCTCCTCCCTGTTTATACTCCCACAGCCAGACGCTAGTCTACTCTCTGTTTAACGTCCCCCAGACTCTAACCACCTTCATTTATGTATTGGCAGGTCCCAGTGAAGCAGAATGCTGAGCCAGGCTGGCTAGCTGGTGAGCTTAGAGGTCAGACCGTTTATTTATTTATTTTTTCTGCTATACACTGGAGTGATGGTCTCTAGACTCTCTAGCCATCTTAAATTGGCTCGTCCTGAACCGCAGTGAATCATCGTGAGGACTTGTGCTTGGTCTTTAAAAGCAAGAGAGAACCCTTTGAAGAACTGCCAGCTAGCTAGGCTGGTTAGGGTTAGCTGTTCTCTTCCTTGTTTATAGTCTCACAGCCAGACCCTAGTTTACTCTCTGTTTAACGTCCCCTAGACGTTAACCACCTTCATTTATGTATTGGCAGGTCCCAGTGAAGCAGAACGCTGAGCCAGGCTGGTTAGCTGGTGAGCTGAGAGGTCAGACCGGCTGGTTTCCAGAGTCCTATGTTGAGCCTTGTGATGAGACAGGAGAGGTTGTCCCGGGTACTGAACTCCCTGGGGATAAACACCATCTTGAGTAAGACCCCATTTCTATTATCTCTACTATCTTTTTTTTTTACTTTCCCTACCCTATTGGTACTGGTATAAAGAGTCCTTTATTTGTTTATTTCCACTAGGAACAAGTATACTCTATACAACAATACTGTAATAGAGAAAGTAATGTTAGTAATGTATTTCCAAGAGGTGTTTTGATAGAGGGAACTGTGATAATGGAGGTCTTATCCTTATGTTACTGCGGCCTCATCAGAACTTTGAAATAAATGAGAGGAATCAAGAGTAACAGGTAAGTCCTTAAAAAGAGAGGCGGCCTTATCGTCCCGAAAACGAAGTGAAAAGGAAGAGAAAGTTAGCCGTTCCAAGGACAAACCTTACTTGCTTAGGACAAAGTTCGCCCCGGGGCGGGAATCGAACCCTTCCAAGCTAACTAGGCTGGAATAAAATTATTCTTGTTTTCAGACTGATAGCGGAGGTGCCCGAAAACATTTCCGATTCGGGTGGTTCCGGGATTGCCGTGGAAGAGGGGCCGGGGATCCCGGCAGATATTCCCAGTCCTATCATGGGCCTTGGTACCGTGGTCACTCATCGGGCTTTGGCTCTCTACCCGTATTATTTTATTTTTTCTGCTATACACTGGAGTGATAGTCTCTAGACATCCTAAATTGGCTCGTCCTGAACCGCAGTGAATCACTTGTGCTTGGTCTTTAAAAACAGAGAGAACCATTTGAAGAACTACCAGCTAGCTAGGCTGGTTAGGGTTAGCTGTTCTCCTCCCTGTTTATACTCCCACAGCTAGACGCTAGTCTACTCTCTGTTTAACGTCCCCTAGACGTTAACCACCTTCATTTATGTATTGGCAGGTCCCAGTGAAGCAGAATGCTGAGCCAGGCTGGCTAGCTGGTGAGCTTAGAGGTCAGACCGGCTGGTTTCCAGAGTCCTATGTTGAGCCTTGTGATGAGACAGGAGAGGTTGTCCCGGGTACTGAGCTCCCTGGGGATAAACACCATCTTGAGTAAGACCCCATTTCTATTATCTCTATCTTTTTTTTTTACTTTCCTTACCCTATTGGTACTGGTATAAAGAGTCCTTTATTTGTTTATTTCCACTAGGAACAAGTGTACTCTATACAGCAATACTATAATAAGGAAAGTAATGTTAGTAATGTATTTCCAAGAGGTGTTTTGATAGAGGGAACTGTGATAATGGAGGTCTTATCCTTATGTTACTGCGGCCTCATCAGAACTTTTAAATAAATGAGAGGAATCAAGAGTAACAGGTAAGTCCTTGAAAAGAGAGGCGGCCTTATCATCCCGAAAACGAAGTGAAAAGGAAGAGAAAGTTAGCCGTTCCAAGGACAAACCTTACTACCTACATGTACTTAGTGGAACATGAAAAGATTGTTGTAAAAAGAAAGCAATCAATAAATCTATTATTATTATATTATTATTGCTTAGGACAAAGTTCGCCCCGGGGCGGGAATCGAACCCTTCCAAGCTAACTAGGCTGGAATAAAATTATTCTTGTTTTCAGACTGTCTGCCTTGTAATTGCTAGGCTGCAGGTTGGATTCCCGCCCGGGGCGGATTTTATACTGAACGAATAATGTTAAGCCAGGCCATCTCCGGCTATCTGCCGTTCTCCTATCCTGTCTCCCTTCTCTCTTCGATTTCCGTACGATAAGATCTTAGCAGTTCCAGTTTTCTTTATCATACCCCCCTTTTTTTAATATATAATAAAAATGAAAGGTTTGATAGAGAGAACTGTAATAGTGAAGGACTTCTCGTCCCAAAAATCGAAACCGAACTTTAGAATAAAGTTCTCCCCGGGAGGGAATCGAACCCGTAGCCTACCGCTTACAAGGCGCTCCATATTCCAAGCTAACTAGTCTGGCATTAGCAAGTGTGAACTCGCCTCCAAAGCCGCCCACTCAGACCAGGCTCAGAGAGTCTGAGCATGAGTAGCTTGCATAGCATACCGGTATTCCATTTCATGTGGTGTTATATTTACATCGGTTTGCTGAAACGCGAGATTCATCTCCAATTAATTCAATACCATCTAACTTGGTGAATGAGGTTTTGTGAATTACTCATTTGATAACATTGTTCTTTGTTTAACATGATAACATAATCGGGCCTTTTTGGATTCTGAGTGTCGATATAATGTCACTTCGGCATTTGTGCCTTTGTTCGGCAGAAATGTGATTTCAAGAATTGGTGAATCACTGTAGTCTGTCTGTTTTCGTTCTCACGTATTTTTGGGGGACTTGATCGAAATATTTTCATTTTTTTTTTTCTTCGAAACTCGTTGATCACTGTGTTTTAAGTTTTCGAAGTGTGAACTGTCCGTTTAAGTGCATTATTTTGTTTATAACTAAATACCGTTTAGGGTTAGGTGGTAAAGAACGCCTCTAGCGTTAACCTCGCCTAGTGGGTTGCCTTCTACTCAAGAGTCTATTATTATTTATTACTATACATCCCGGAAACTTATTTTGGCCCCCGAATCGACCAGGGGGATTTTTTTTTTCTCAAGGGCGCTTTAATATAATAAGGTCGTTAGTGCCGATAGGGGGATTTTTTTCGCTTAAATGTTTTCCCATTTACATTCGTGTTGGTGTCCTACCCTAGTCGGTTGCAAATCGACCAGGGGGATTTTTTTTTCTCAAGGGCGCTTTAATATAGTAAGGTCGTTAGTGCCGATAGGGGGATTTTTTTCGCTTAAATGTTTTCCCATTTACATTCGTGTTGGTGTCCTACCCTAGTCGGTTGCTGTAACAAAAGAGACATAACTTCCCCTGACTCGGAACATACGCCGATTTGTATTGTTAGTGACAAAGAGGTTAGTGTAATGGTTTGTGAAATTCAGAGGGTTGGTGGTTTGAGTCCAAGTCAAGTCAAAAAGTATTTAAATGTGTTGAAGGTGTCTTCTTTTTTTTCTTCGCCTTTTCCCATGTTTAGATGGGGTCGGCGTTTGTCGTCGGCCTCTCAATCATCTTTAGATCTGAGACCAGCTGGTTTTGGCTAAACAAAATTTTCCGAGTGGAAGTTGAAGGTGTCTTCTTTTTTTTCTTCGCCTTTTCCCATGTTCAGATGGGGTCGGCGTTTGTCGTCGGCCTCTCAATCATCTTTAGATCTGAGACCAGCTGGTTTTGGCTAAACAAAATTTTCCGAGTGTATGCCCTTCGCGCTCAACCTTCGCTATTGATATAGCGTAAGGATATTTGGACTAGTCTACTCCCTGTTTATAGTCCCCCAGCTAGACGCTGATCTACTCTCTGTTTATAGTCCCTCAGCCAGACTAAAAAATTCAAATTTGCAGATGTGTACCAAACAAAAAATTGTCAAGTTGAAACTTCAAAACTCCCTTCGTTCGTCCAATAGTCCGACTGTCTTGTTTCAGATTTTGGACATGAAAGGCAGTGCCCGTGCAGTGGCGAATTCCTGGGGGGACAATGCCTGGGATAATGCCCCCGCAGCCGACACATGGACTGCCTCCACTGATCCTACCGGTGAGTGTTGTTTACAAGGAGCTGAAAATATCCGGGTAATCAATCCTTATCCAAACTAGGTATTTTTGGTTCCGGATCCAAACTCCAACAATTCGAAAGTGATAATACCTGCCTCGGTGGCGTTATGGTCAAGACGCTCGCCTGGTAAACAGGAGGGTGTTAGTTCGATCCCAGCCGAGGCATGGAATTTTATCCTCATTTATTTGAGAATTTGACCACATAATAATGGAGCTCCAATGGTTAGGTGGTAGAGAACGCCTTGGGCGTTAACCTCGCCTAGTGGTTACCTTCCACTCAAGAGTCTATTAAACTATTTTCCGGTTCACAGGTGTGAGTGAGTATCGTCGGTATCGTGCTATCTACGAGTTCGTATCCCGGAATGGAGACGAATTATCATTCCAACCTGGAGACATTATCATGGTAAGAACTAACAACAATGCATTCTGATTATCTACCTACTTCTTCATTTTTTATCTTATTATTATTAAAATTAAATTTCATTGATTACTTCTCTCTATTTTTTATTTATTAAAATAAAAGTTCATTAATAGCCCTAATTCTTGAAGTTCATTCGTAATTCCTAATGGTCTGGTGTGATGGTCTCTAGCCATGTTTGATTGGCTCGTCAACCATCGTGAGGACTTGTGCTCGGTCTTTAAAAACAGAGAGAACCCTCTGAAACTGCCAGCTAGCTAGGCTGGTTAGGGTTAGCTGTTCTCCTCCCTGTTTATACTCCCACAGCCAGACGCTAGTCTACTCTCTGTTTAACGTCCCCCAGACTCTAACCACCTTCATTTATGTATTGGCAGGTCCCAGTGAAGCAGAATGCTGAGCCAGGCTGGCTAGCTGGTGAGCTTAGAGGTCAGACCGGCTGGTTTCCAGAGTCCTATGTTGAGCCTTGTGATGAGACAGGAGAGGTTGTCCCGGGTACTGAACTCCCTGGGGATAAACACCATCTTGAGTAAGACCCCATTTCTATTATCTCTACTATCTTTTTTTTTTACTTTCCCTACCCTATTGGTACTGGTATAAAGAGTCCTTTATTTGTTTATTTCCACTAGGAACAAGTATACTC
>NW_007377702.1:33435-47802 GCF_000475195.1 Diaphorina citri
GAAAAAATTTCATTGTTGTTAAATACATGCGAAGTCGTTTGACCATTAAAGGCCAAAACGCAAAATGGGGAATGCTAAGGAATTCCTTAAAAGGACAAGTGCCGAGCAGATATTTTCATTTTACAAGGACTGCCTCAATGCTAATATATTATGCAATTTAACAGAAGCGTATGGGTACGAACTACGAACTTCTAGTGGCCGGGGTCACGATCTGCCTTTTTTTTTCTTTTTTTTCCAAGAGGTTTGATAGAGAGAACTGTAACTGCTAAGGTCTTATCATCCCGAAATCGAAGAAAGAAGACGGATAGGAGAAAGCCAGCCGTTCCGAGAACGAGCCTTATCCGCTCAGGATAAAATCTGTCCCGGGCGGGAATCAAACCCGCGACCTAGCGCTTTCCTACTCCCCCCCCTCTCGGTACATCAATATGGACTATCGAGCCCTTCCTTAACAAAATCCTGGATGCGGCCCTGTCGAGGGGGTCTCGGCACTCTCGACCTTCCTAGCCAGCCTAGTTAGCTTAGTTGGTAGTGCGTCTGCCTTGTAAGCGCTAGGCCGCGGGTTCGATTCCCGCACTACTACTGGTGTAGCGGCTACGCCTGCTCCTAGTGCAGTTCCAGCTGCTGAAGTAGTAGAAGGAGGTAAGATATTAGCTTATTGTTGTTTCCCATTATGAACTCTCTCAAGTGAACTTTGAAGATCGTTGAGTTAAAACTTAGAACTAGCCAGCCTACTTAGTTACTCGTAGCTTGGATGGTAGCGCATCGGCCTCGTAAGTGCCACGTCTCGGATTCGATTCTCACTTCTTTTTTTTTTTTTTTTTTTTTTTTTTATGGGATAATATTCGTTCTCGGAACGGCTGGCTTTCTCCTATCCTATCTTCCTTCTCTCTTCGATTTCGGGACGATAAGACCACAGCAGTTACAGTTCCCTCTGTCAAACCTCTTTTTTTTAAACTCTAGGAAAAAAAAATCTACCTACATCGATCGTTGAGTTGAAACTTAGAACTAGCCGGCCTAGTTACTCGTAGCTTGGATGGTAGCGCATCTGCCTCGTAAGTGCTACGTCTCGGGTTCAATTCTCACTTCTTTTTTTTCCTTTCAGAATACTACATTGCGGCTTACCCATATGATTCAACGGAGCCGGGAGATCTCACATTTAACCAGGACGAAGTTATCTACGTGACCAAGAAGGAAAATGATTGGTGGACAGGAACCATAGGGGACAGGACTGGTCTGTTCCCGTCCAACTATGTGGTGCCCTATGAAGCACAGGTAAGGGACTTGTAGATTCATATAAGCTCAACCCATCCTTTAGGGCTCTTTGCCAATACCCCTAAGCCTTAAAGTGGGCTTTTTGTGTATGGAAGAGGTCCCGGGTTCGATTCCCGTCAGGGTTGAAGTTCTTTCGGCTCTTGGAACTCGGGGTGCAGTTAGCCTCGTGAGGACAATTGAGTAGCTATTTTAATCGAGTAGCGACCAGTGGCGGCATTACCAGTGTAAAAAGATTACTGATCTATGAAAATTGATAGCAAAGGAGAAACTTAGTAATCTGCGATATCCACAAAAGTTGTGAAAAGGCTCTGCTTTAACACAAATAAATTCACGATTAAGTACGATACTTATGTACAACGCTGTTCTGTTTGCAGACCCCAGCAGCTGCTGTAGACCCTACTCCCGCCACCCCGGTGGTCAAGGACACCCCCACCAAGAGTGAAGGGGTCACCCGGACTTCTTCTGTCAGTGGCGGGTCTCGATCTGGAACCCCCGACTTCTCAAGCTTCACGGCTGCCCAGGTAAATTCTACGAAAATTAACGCCCCCTTTCCTCGAAGGCGAGGGGCTGTACCCCCCCTTTGTAGCGATTTATCTAGAGTAGATACGAATATGATTGTAGGATTTGAAGATCTACACTTTAATTCATAACTCATTATTTTTAATGTTTTTTTTTATAGTCAACTCTTTCTCTCTCTCTCCTCTCTCTCTCTCTCTCTCTCTCTCTTTCTCTCTCTCTCTCTTTCTCTCCCTCTCCCAAAACCGCTATGGCTGTGTATAGTCAATTTTTTTTCTCTCTCTCTTTAATATTAACCCATTATTGTTGTGTTGTCCCAGTAGATATTATGTGCTCTGTAGTCGCTTCTCTACTATAGCTTCTGCCATCTAAAAAGGAATGATTGGTCTTTGACTAAATTATAACCAGTCATTATCAATTTTTAGTTTTAAAAAAAGTTTCTTTTCAGTATTTTAAGTTTCATTTTGGGGTTCTTGTGGAAAAATTTCCAAAATAGTGGAAATCGACCCCGCGACCTAGGGCTAAATCAGACTTTAATTGAATTTTCAAGTCATCAGGAGGACTTTTTTCTATTGACCGAACGAATTCTCTCTCTCTCTCTCATTCCTCTTTTTTTAGTCTCCTCCCCCTCTCTCTCTTTCTCTCCCTCTCCCAAAACCGCTATGGCTGTGTATAGTCAAGTTTTTTTTTTCTCTCTCTTTAATATTAACCCATTATTGTTGTGTTGTCCCAGTAGATATTATGTGCTCTGTAGTCGCTTCTCTACTATAGCTTCTGCCATCTAAAAAGAAATGATTGGTCTTTGACAAAATTATAACCAGTCATTATCAATTTTTAGTTTCAAAAAAAGTTTCTTTTTATTAGGTATTTTAAATTGAAATAAAAAAAAAGTTATATTTTGGGGTTCTTGTGGAAAAATTTCCAAAATAGTGGAATAGTGGGGGGTGTTTTATTTTAATTTTTTATTGTTAATAAAAAAAGAGGTTTTGTGATACTTTATCTGTATAGGCTAAAGTTCGCCCCGCGCGGAAATCGACCCCGCGACCTAGGGCTAAATCAGACTTTAATTGAATTTTCAAGTCATCAGGAGGACTTTTTTCTATTGACCGAACGAAGTGAAGGTCTACGTTTTAACTCGAGAGTTTTCCATTTGGTTTAGATGTTTGTTTGTTCCACTTTAACACGCGATTGCCTGGTCCGATTTTGGTGAAATTTGGTACTTGAGTTTATAAAATCAAGGCACGTCGATCCTTGAAATTTAAAGTGTCTGAGTGAGGTCTACAGTTCACAGAACTACTAGTTTATTCTTATTTAAACCAAAATCTCGCTTGCTGTGTTGCCTCTCACCCAATTGTTGTTGTTAACCCATTGTATTGTTTCCGGCCTCCGCATCTCACCATTAACCCACTCTGCTTCTGTGTACCACTGTGAATGTGATTGTGTGCATTCTTCTCTCCCCTTACTCTCTCACTCTTACTCACACACCCCCTCTCTCTCACTCCAGTTGGAAGAAAGTCGTCAGGCGTACGAGTCCGAGATGGAAAAGGTTCGTTCACACTTTTTGTACACTTTAAATACCTACAGTTAATTTTATTGATTATAAATAAATTTAATTGTTATGAAAACAAAGTCCTTAAAACAATGAGTGAAATTTAAATTCCTGAAATCAAACCATAAAAGTAGTGTATTTAAATACTAACCACGCAATCAATTTTATTTATTTGTATTATTATTTTACAAATTATTGTTGTATATAAATACTAATGAAGGAATGATACTCGAGGATTTTTTTTTATTGCGTTAAGCATAAATGCTTGTCACAAATGTCGTTCTCCGATTGATAAACTACAACTAAGAAATTGTTGGACTTCTGGGTCCCAGCGGATTGTTAGAGTGCTGGGTCCCAAGGGATTGTTAGAGTTCTGGGTCCCAAGGTATTGTTAGAGTTCTTAGATCCCAAGGGATCGTTAGACTTCTGGGTCCCAGGGGATTGTTAGAATGCTGGGTCCCAAGGGATTGTTAGAGTTCTGGGTCCCGCGGGATTGTTAGGAGTTCTGGATCATCTTCTTTCTTAGTCTGAGTGTGTTGTATCTTGTCACTTTGTTTGATGTGACCCTAAACCTGTGCATTTTGGTTTACTTTTCCAGGCGGGTACTCCAAAGGGTAAGAAGCCTGAGATAGCCACAGTCCTGGCTCCCTACACAGCAACCAGTTCTGAACAACTCAGTCTATCTCGGGGACAACTCATTATGATTCGCAAGAAAACCACGACTGGCTGGTGGGAAGGAGAACTCCAGGTGAGTGGAATGGAATAGACTTTGTAGCTGAGTAGAATACAAATGTACGTTTTTTGTAACCATTTATTTATTATCAGAAACACAAATCATCTCAATATGTATCATATAATGGATCAATTTAAAATGTTAATTGCTCTTAAAAGGAGATTAAAGATAATGGGAGCCAGTCTAGTTAACTTGGAGAGTAGGGTGTCTGCCTTGTAAGCGCTACGTCGCGGGTTCGATTCCCGCCCGGGGCGTATTATATCCTGAAGGATAAGGTTTGTTCTCGGAACGGCTGGCTTTCTTCTATCCTGTCTTCCTTCTTTTTTCACTTTCGAGACGATAAGACCTTAGCAGTTACAGTTCCGTCTACCAAACCTCTTGAAAAATAATACTTTCATTACTAGTATAGCTCGCTATACTGTAGTAATAGAAAGTAATAAATAAAAATAAAATACTTTAACCCTTTTCGTCTTACCTAGGAAATGAATAAAGATAATAAAAAAGTAAGACAATACTGCCGCTTTTTGTTCCTTCAATTAAATAACGTTCTTGTTTTCTGTTCACACGCAGGCTAAGGGCAAGAAGCGACAAGTGGGTTGGTTCCCGGCCTCCTATGTTAAAGTCATGGGAGGAGGAGGAATTTCAATTCAAAAATACTTAATCTAAAACTACAAGTGGGCTCCATCTTCCCATGGAATTGTTCTAATTTTTTTCCTTGTGCCCCTCAATCTCATTGAGATGGCACGTATGATTGAGAATTGAGTTTGATTTTGCAGGAAGTTTTTTGTCTGTCCAAAAGATTTTTTTCTAGGTTTAAGGTAAATCATCAGATGATAGAATCATTCATACCCGAATATTATCTCCCGTCCTATTACTTTCCTCCTTGTTCCAGATCCGTCTCTCCTCTCACCCATCCTTCTTCCTACTCCATTCTACCTACCAACGTTCAACCCTTTCCTAGTTGATCGAGAAAAGATCAGAGACCCTAACTTAGTTGATCAAGAGACAAGCGACCCTTTCCTAGGTGATCGAGAAATTAGTGGTGACCCTAACTTAGTCAATCAAGAGATCAGTAGCCCTAACTTATTTGATCAAGGGACAAGCGACCTTTTCCTAGTTGATCGAGAGACCAATGTCCCTAACTTAGTCAATCAAGAGATCAGCGCCCCTAACCTAGTTGATCAAGAGATCAGCGCCTCGAACTTATTTGATCGAGAAACTAGTTGTGACCCTAACTTATTTGATCAAGAGACCAGTGTCTCGAACCTATTAGATCAAGAGACCAGTGCCTCGAACTTAGTTGATCAAGAGACAAGCGACCCTTTCCTAGGTGATCGAGAAATTAGTGGTGACCCTAACTTAGTCAATCAAGAGATCAGTAGCCCTAACTTATTTGATCAAGGGACAAGCGACCTTTTCCTAGTTGATCGAGAGACCAATGTCCCTAACTTAGTCAATCAAGAGATCAGCGCCCCTAACCTAGTTGATCAAGAGATCAGCGCCTCGAACTTATTTGATCGAGAAACTAGTTGTGAGCCTAACTTATTTGATCAAGAGACCAGTGTCTCGAACCTATTAGATCAAGAGACCAGTGCCTCGAACTTAGTTGATCAAGAGACAAGCGACCCTTTCCTAGGTGATCGAGAAATTACTCGGAAAGGCTGGCTTTTTCCTATCCTGTCTTTCTTCTCTCTTCGATTTACGGGGCGATAACACCTTTGCAGTTACAGTTCCCTCGATCAAAACTAATTTGCGTCCAAAGGTCTCATTTTTGTGAAAACTCCCTTTTTTACATCTTCTTTAAATGATGATGTAGATTTGTAGAAGCTTAATTCATCCTCTAGGGCTGTTTGTTCCTACACCTAAGCCTCGGTTTAGCACTCCCCATTTCACGTTTTGGCCTTTAATGGTCAAACGACTTCGCATGTATTTAACAACAATGAATTTTTTTCGGGGTACAATTGCACAAAACATCTACTTCTTTTGCTATCATTTCACCGCCATGTTTAGTTGCTTCTATTCTGCCTTCTACTTTTAATCGCTTTTTAATTCACTTCAGATTTCTTACCTTTAACTTTGAAGTCTGACATGCCTCACATTTAATCATTCATTTCTTTTTCTTTTTTTTTTTTTAACAAACAAAAGCAAAAGAGTCTAAAATAAATGCTTTTATTTAGTTTTTGGTTTGGTCTAAAAATTTCTTACATTTCTCTTTCCCTCTGCCCCTGTTTCTTATGTTTTTCTAGGAGTTACATCTCCTCTTCTAACTCCGCCGGCTAAAAACTGAAAGGGACCCACGCTCTCCGCGGTTCCCACACTCGACTCACAGTCTATGGGTCGCCAAACTCGACTCCGAAAATTAGTTTTCTTTGTTTACTTAAATATTAGTCATATTTATCTCGTATTGTTTGTCTCTAAACGAGAATTAAATGACATTTTTGGTTTGCCAACACTCACACTTAACTTATACTTTTTATAGGACTTAAATTTGGCACGTACCTTGCTGTTTGGTCTTGTCTCTAAAGCTGTGTCCACACACAGTCGACGGCCGCCGATCGATGTCGACTGAAACCGTCCACACTGTCTCGACAACATAGATTCACCTCGTCGATTGTTTGTTTGTTGTTTCACTTCGTAGTATTAATTATTTTAGCCTTTTTTTTCTAAGCTCGCGTTAATAGGTACTTATGTTCTGCTGACGTTTAGAAGGTGATTTATCACCAGTAATTTTCACATTTTTAAATATTCTTGTCTCTAAAGCTGTGTCCACACACAGTCGACGGCCGCCGATCGATGTCGACTGAAACCGTCCACACTGCCTCGACAACATAGATTCACCTCGTCGATCAATTTCAATCGACGTTCTAAGCTCGCCATTTAGTATGTATTATTTACCTTTTAAAAACGCTTGTATTCTAAATATCTGGGTTCAAAATCCCGTAAACGACTGTGTGGACACAGCTTTAGGCCGACCACTCACATTTCGACCACCGGAATGTATGTGGCGGTCTGACAAAGGATGAGCGTGAGTGCCCAACCTGATCTAATAAAGTTACACTAATAATTCTCTGACTTGAATATTTCCTAAGCTCGCCATTTAGTATGTATTATTTACCTTTTAAAAAACGCTTGTATTCTAAATATCTGGGTTCAAATCCCGTAAATAATTTGGCCTGCTGTCGTAGATAAGATATAGAGAATTGTTTCATTTAAATTTTCATTTCTATTTTAAAATAATAGATATCGAATTCCAATAGCGGGCCCAAAATGTACTTTTTTTTCGAATGAGGAAAAAAATAAATAAAATAAATTAGTAAAAGAAATCAAATGTCCTTGAAACTGTACCTACCCAAATCGTGTATTATAAGCGTATAAGCCGTACCACAGCCAATTTTAAAATAATAGATATCGAATTCCAATAGCGGGCCCAAAATGTACTTTTTTTTTCGAATGAGAAAAAAAAAAAATAAATTAGTAAAAGAAATCAAATGTCCTTGAAACTGTACCTACCCAAATCGTGTATTATAAGCGTATAAGCCGTACCACAGCCAGAATCCAAACCACAAACTAAATAAAATCAAATTCATTTTTCACCTACCATGTGTAAAATCCATTCATTACCAATACCAAACTAACATCATGAATAATAAACTCTTGCCACTAATTTCTACCGCAGTAGTTTTCATAATATGGGTCAGTTGTATATGTCTATCACGACCATTCTTATTTCTATCCAAATAAATTTTTCACCTACCATGTGTAAAATCCATTCATTACCAATACCAAACTAACATCATGAATAAACTCTTGCCACTAATTTCTACCGCAGTAGTTTTCATAATATGGGTCAGTTGTATATGTCTATCACGACCATTCTTATTTCTATGTTCCTCCCCAAAAACTCCCCATTCGAAACGAACCTTGCTAAAACGAATGGTTTGGGCATGAAATGTATGTAACGTTATCACACCCTTGGATTTTTACTTTCCTTCTTTTCAAAGGGTTTTCTAGTAATGTGAATGGTAAATATTTGTAGCTGATTTCACTGAAAAAATAACTCTGGTAGCGAACTTTCAAAATTTTTCTAGACAGTCTCAAACACAAGCCCAATTTGGATATTGATTGGTTAATTATAAACTGTGGTTTAGACTTTGGCTAATTATGAACTATGGTTAGTTAGACTGTGGTTAATTGTGAGCTAACTCTGGCTGTAAACATTTGTCGCTGCATCCCATATTTTAAATCCGCTATTGCACTTTGTGTATTTGTCAATCAAATTTAACCCAAATTTTAAGGGCAAATCAAATTAAAGCTTTTTAGTGTTTTATTTTTCAAGATCTTTCATCCAAATAATTTTATGTAGAGCTGTCTAGAGTCTAGCTAAACCAACAATGCAATTTTTTGCATTCCATATTTTCATTAGAAAGGTCAAGGGACAGGGGGGTTACCTTGTGTTAACTCCTGTAAAGATTTCATTTCATTGTTGTATTTTATTTTAATCACTTTAAATTAATTGTATTGTTTTCTAGGTTCAATTTTAATATTACTCGTATGTAGGTAGGTTTTTTTTTATGTTTGTTTGCCGATTGAAGAATAAACCGATTGGTTTGTATTTTTGTAATTTAGATTCCCGGGGTTTTTCCCCCTCGCAAAATTTCAATATGGCTGGGAGCCTTATAGATGTCAATGCTGGGAGCAGAGGTGGGGAAATGTTGCCAGTGCACACATGTTGCGATAAATAATTAACAATATAAATACCAAGCTAAAGCTGGCAACGTTGCGTTCTAATTTGCAAAAGACAGACCATATTTTAATTTTTTAATTTAATTATTATGTTTACCTAGTCAAATTTACTCACTATGTCATTTTATATAATTTTAATTTAATTGGTAAACTTGTTTTAGGTATTTAATGTTAAAAAAATATTACCAACATCTTTATTGTTATTTTGATAAAACGTATGTCAATATAAAAAGTCCGACTTTGTCAACGATTCTTTGTCTGAAATGTATGAAAGTACATTTTATGTTGAAGCGTTTTTTGAAATGTAATGTGAAGTTGGTATGAATCACCTTATCTAAAGCAATATGACCTTCTAATAATCATATTTCCATTTCGGACTTTTATGTTAACATACAGTTAGCGTTATTCATTTATCGATTTATCATATTATATTCCTCATGAAATATACGTACATTATTACTCCATAATACAAATGTTATCTAGATATCAAAGTGTTAGCGTTATTCATTTATCGATTTATCATATTATATTCCTCATGAAATATACGTACATTATTACTCCATAATACAAATGTTATCTAGTTTAATTTAGTTTACACTTTTTTTTTTTAATTTCAATTAAAAAATACTTAATCTAAAACTACAAGTGGGCTCCATCTTCCCATGGAAGTGTTCTAATTTTTTTCCTTGTGCCCCTCAATCTCATTGAGATGGCACGTATGATTGAGAATTGAGTTTGATTTTGCAGGAAGTTTTTTGTCTGTCCAAAAGATTTTTTTCTAGGTTTAAGGTAAATCATCAGATGATAGAATCATTCATACCCGAATATTATCTCCCGTCCTATTACTTTCCTCCTTGTTCCAGATCCGTCTCTCCTCTCACCCATCCTTCTTCCTACTCCATTCTACCTACCAACGTTCAACCCTTTCCTAGTTGATCGAGAAAAGATCAGAGACCCTAACTTAGTTGATCAAGAGACAAGCGACCCTTTCCTAGGTGATCGAGAAATTAGTGGTGACCCTAACTTAGTCAATCAAGAGATCAGTAGCCCTAACTTATTTGATCAAGGGACAAGCGACCTTTTCCTAGTTGATCGAGAGACCAATGTCCCTAACTTAGTCAATCAAGAGATCAGCGCCCCTAACCTAGTTGATCAAGAGATCAGCGCCTCGAACTTATTTGATCGAGAAACTAGTTGTGACCCTAACTTATTTGATCAAGAGACCAGTGTCTCGAACCTATTAGATCAAGAGACCAGTGCCTCGAACTTAGTTGATCAAGAGACAAGCGACCCTTTCCTAGGTGATCGAGAAATTAGTGGTGACCCTAACTTAGTCAATCAAGAGATCAGTAGCCCTAACTTATTTGATCAAGGGACAAGCGACCTTTTCCTAGTTGATCGAGAGACCAATGTCCCTAACTTAGTCAATCAAGAGATCAGCGCCCCTAACCTAGTTGATCAAGAGATCAGCGCCTCGAACTTATTTGATCGAGAAACTAGTTGTGAGCCTAACTTATTTGATCAAGAGACCAGTGTCTCGAACCTATTAGATCAAGAGACCAGTGCCCAGTGATTCAAGAATTGGGGTGTAAAACCCTTAGAACACCCGGCAGTAATTTCGGGGCTCCTTCCATGTCCTACTGAAACGAGTTTAAACCCTTAGGAAAGTTATTCACTGCTAAAATCTTTAAATTAAGAAGAAGAAGAAGAAGAAAAAGATTGTACCTCGATACCGCTTTCGCATTTCTTAAACTGGACTTGACTGGATTTTTGTTGTTTGTTGACTGGACCAGATGACGGTAGTTTGGAAGGAGATGTGCCACATTCCACGGAGGACAAGAAGAGACAGCAATGCATCAGTGAGCTCATAGATACGGAACAGGCTTATATTGAAGATATGTCTATCGTGCATGAGGTAATACGAGCTTTATTAGTTATTATACCTTTGATTTTATTTATTTACGAAGTTTCCATTTATTAGTTATTCGGTACAAAGCTCTCAATTAAATAAATATTCAACAAATGGTATACCCATGCGTAAAAGTCGGACCTTGTGCCACGGATTTGATTTTGCCAGCCTAGTTAGCTTGGTTAGTAGCGCGTTTGCTTTGTACGTATAAGCGCTAGGCCGTGGGTTAGATTCTCGTCCGAGGAAGGATTTTATCCTGAACGGATAATGTTCGTTTTCGGAAAGGCTGGCTTTTTCCTATCCTGTCTTCCTTCTCTCTTCGATTTACGGGGCGATAACACCTTTGCAGTTACAGTTCCCTCGATCAAAACTAATTTTCGTCCAAAGGTCTCATTTCTGTGAAAACTCCTTTTTTTACATCTTCTTTAAATGATGATGTAGATTTGTAGAAGCTTAATTCATCCTCTAGGGCTGTTTGTTCCTACACCTAAGCCTCGGAGTGGGCTTTTTGTGTGAGGGAAAAAGTATGATGAATTTTCAATTCAAACTGACTTTCACTACTAATTCTGAACTCAGATTTCAAACATGAAAACCATTTTGTGTCGACAGGTGTTTGAGAAGCCTTTGAAGGAAAGTAAAATCCTGACGCGGGAGGAGCACGGTCAGATCTTTGTCAACTGGAAGGAAATCATTGTGTGTAACCATATTATGAATTTTCAATTCAAACTGGCATTCACTACTAATTCTGAACTCAGATTTCAAACATGAAAACCATTTTTTGTCGACAGGTGTTTGAAAAGCCTTTGAAGGAAAGTAAAATCCTGACGCGGGAGGAGCACGGTCAGATCTTTGTCAACTGGAAGGAAACAAATGACGATTACCTACCTTTATCCTACGTCCTACGTACCATGTTTTATATTTTAACCAAGGATGACATTAGATATATATCTAAATTTACGTATTCTTAGGTAATTATTTTACAAATACAGGAAAAGGAGGCGAAAGCGCAGAATAAGAAGCCGATAGTTAGTGACAAAGTCATTTGCAAGAGTTACCCTCTTGCAAGGGGAAATGTTTAGAAACATCCATTTCCGAAAAATAACAAGTCATGCTTTTTTTTGTCAGTTTGTGGCGCTGAGAGTTTCGAAGTTAAACACTATCTTAACTTGTTATGTCTTCAGGTTATAAACTGAAAGCGCCGACTCACAAGCGTCAAGTATTCTGTCAAGTGACCATGGGATCTCAAGAGCATACCACTTCCATCATCAGCATTAACACGTTGGAGCCCAAGTGGAACTCTTCCATGCAGTTCCTTATCAAGGACGTACAGGAAGATGTCCTCTGTATCACTGTGTTCGATAAGGGTCACTATTCCCCGGATGAGTTCAGAGGTAAGACCAAAAGGTTTAAAGGGGAAGCTATAAACCCGAGAGAGCCCAATCTGCTGATGGGCTCTCTCTGTAGCAAATATGTACTTTACAAGTTTACTGTTGCTGAAATTATTCAGCGTATTTTTGGGGTACGGTACCTGTTGTTAACTAATTTGCTGATAGGCTGTCTTAGTCGAGACGAAGGTGGAACGTATTCGATGATTTTTTTTTTTTTTTTTTTTTTTTTTTTTTTTTAGGTTTGTGAGTGCCCAACCTGATCTAATAAAGTTACACTAATAATTCTCTGACTTGAATATTTCAGGGCACTACGGGTTCGCAGAGATATGAGTAGCAAAGGTGACATACGAATGATTGGAGATATTCTGTGTGAACATGTAAGTAAACAGTTGGTAAAGTAAAGAGCCACATGGTCACCCATCCAGATACCAGCCATGCACAATGGATCTTAACTTCAGTGATCCATTGAGGTCTGGCGCATTCTACAAGCTATCACCTTAACCCATCTTTTGGGGCTGTTTGCTCCTACATCTAAGTCTCAGAGTGGGCTTAAGGGCTATCACTGCTGGCTTACCTTTGTAGATTCGTATAAGCTTAACCCATCCCTTGGGACAGGTGCCCCTACACCTAAGCCTCAGAGTGGGCTTTTTGTGTATGCTGGCTTACCTTTGTCTTGATCCTTTTAAAGATCAATCAATCATTCCATAATCGTTCCATCATGGGGATCAATAAATCAATACATAATCGTTTCATCATGGGGCAGATCGATGTTACAAGGCCTCTCCACTAATTTGGATAAAAAAGTGCTCCTTTTCTTGATGCCAATAAATCACGGAAATTCACTCTTTCTCTTTCAGTTGCCTAGAATGACAGCCTATGTCCGATTCTGTAGTTGTCAACTGAGCGCTGCAGCTCTCCTACAGAAGCTCACCGACCAGAGTCCTGAGTTCAAAACCATCTCGAAGAAATGTCAGATGGATCCCAGAACCAAGGGAATGCCACTGAGCTCCTTTCTGATCAAACCCATGCAGCGTATTACCAAATATCCATTGCTTATTAGCAAGGTAAGAATAAATATGCTCAAATGAGAAGGTCTTATGTATTTTCAAACACAAGCAAATTTAATGAGATAACTGTTCCAAGAACAAAGTTTCAAATGCTGGAAACTTGGCCATTAGGGCAAGTTTCCCACGTGACTCCCAATACTTCTCTATGATCCTACGATGTTATTGCTGGACCTTAGTGCAGGACAGGAATACAGGTGCCTTAATAACTTAATATGACTTGAATAAAGACTTGTGTATCTTGAAAATTATGAAGTAATCTTGGAAAAAACTTCCTTTTTCTGTTCTACAGATACTTGAACACACCCCAGCCGGACATGCAGACAGACCCTACCTGGAAGAAGCTCTGGCCAAAGCTGAAGAGTTCTGTACTCAGGTAAGATTCATAAAATGATTTAAGGTCTTATCGTCCCGAAATCGAAGAGAGAAGGAAGACAGGATAGGAGAACGAACATTCCGAGAACATATCAGGATAAAATCCGGGAATCGAACCCGCGGCCTAGCGCTTACAAGACAGACGCGCTACCAACCAAGCTAACTTGGCTGGCAAAGTCTTTAATTTATTAAAAGTCTCAACATTATTATTTGACCTTCGTTCTTTAATTATTTAAAGAGGTTTTTCTTGGTTTCCTTCCAAATCCCAGGTGAATGAAGGAGTTCGGGAGAAGCAAAATTCAGACCGTCTGGAATGGCTGCAGACTCACATCCTCCAGGATAACCAGGACATTCCTCTGCCTGAATCTATTGTGTTCAACTCCCTCACTAATAGCATAGGCCCTCGCAAGTTCCTACATCATGGTAATAATCTTGTTTTTTTCTTGTTTTTTTTTTTTTGTTTTTTTACCAACTTTATGGTTTTTAGTGCGGTGAACTTCAAATTTGGAGATTTCTATTATTACTGTCCTAATTGTCCTATTACAAAATCTCGAGTAAGTGAGGACAGAATTCTATACCTCAGCTTTAAGACCAACCTCAGTGTATTGGTTGGCACGGTGGACTTTCAATCTGGAGGTTGGTGGTTCGAGTGAAAGGCAAGTCATAAAATTTAGCGTACTGTATTAAGCGGGGAACGACATTTGTGACAAGCATTTATGTTTAACACAATTAAAAAAAAAATCTTCAGTTGGGACTTGAACCCGCGCTCTCCAGTTTACCAGGCGAACACCTTGACCACTACTCCACAGTGGCAGGTG
>NW_007377702.1:47868-147750 GCF_000475195.1 Diaphorina citri
TACACGACGCTCTTCCGATCTTTTTTAGCTTCTAGCAGTCTTTTTAAACTTTCTGTGAAATCGTGTTTTACCTTGTTTCCTCTTTCATTCTCACTTTTCCAGAGTTTCAGGAGGTGTCTTTTATCTTTGAATTCTTAACTTTTTTCTTATCGAGAAACTTGGGGAAAAAATAGAAAGTATGAAAGCAACTGGAAGAACTCTTCCTTCTCCTTCCTCTTACTTCCTTCCCATCTTCTGCTTGGCGAAAAGAAACCTATCCAACAACGTGCGCGATAATATCAACATATTGTACCTTTTCTTTAACCAGACACCGGTCTGCAAGTCAGCATAGACTGGAAACTGGTCCTACGGACGAACCCCTCCTAAAGCTTGATAGGGTCTAAAATCTTATCTGAAATTTTCAGAATTTTTTTAACTGGTCCTACGGACGAACCCCTCCTAAAGCTTGATAGGGTCTAAAATCTTATCTGAAATTTTCAGAATTTTTTTATGTTTAGTACCTATGTATGGCAGTTTAATATATATATAAAAAACTTTGGATTAAATTTCATTAAAATCGGACAAACTGTTCAAGATTTCTCATAGGGAGGGGAATACAATAAATCCAAAACCGTCGTATTTACCTAAACTTTTGTAAGTTGAGGCTAAACTTACAATCAACCTTAATGCCCACTATTATCCATCATGTTGTTCCTCTTCACAGATCATAATCTGTCATCATGTCCAGATTCAATCCTTCCGATAAGAAGAACATCCTCTATTTGTTCGACCGTCCAGGCGAACCTTTGATTGTCGGCAAAGGCGACGATTTCAAGGTCGGATTTTCGGTCCCAGCAGACTACCTGCCGGATCGCTACAAGAATCTGTCAGACGATCTGAACAATCGGTTTGGAAGCGATTCGCAGAACAATATTCCGGTCAGACCCCTGTCCAATATTCCCGATCTGAACCTGTCCATGTCTATGGATAGACGAGGGTCATTTTCCGTGTTCATTCCGCAACATAGGGAGTGTGCTACTCAGCTGATCAATGCCTTGATGAGTAAGTAAAGATACATATTAAGTGCTAACTAGAACTTGGCCTGGCGCACTGCCACACAGATCCTGAGTTAACTTTTTACTTTCCTTACCTAAAGGATGGAAAGTAATGCACCTAAGGTTACCCATAGCTCACCAAGATTTTTTTTTATTATTTACAGGGCCAGGTTCCTAACAAGTAAGCTTTTACTGATTTAAATGGAGTTTCTCTAGGCCTTCTATTGAAAAGACACCATCTTGAGTAAGACCCCATTTCTACTATCTCTATCTTTTTTTTACTTTCCTTACCCTATTGGTACTGGTATAAAGAGTCCTTTATTTGTTTATTTCCACTAGGAACAAGTATACTCCATACAACAATACCATAATAAGGAAAGTAATGTTAGTAATGTATTTCCAAGAGGTATTTTGATAGGGGGAACTGTGATAATGGAGGTCTTATCCTTATGTTACTGCGGCCTCATCAGAACTTTTAAATAAATGAGAGGAATCAAGAGTAACAGGTAAGTCCTTAAAAAGAGAGGCGGCCTTATCGTCCCGAAAACGAAGAGAAAAGGAAGAGAAAGTTAGCCGTTCCAAGGACAAACCTTACTTGCTTAGGACAAAGTTCGCCCCCGGGGCGGGAATCGAACCCTTCCAAGCTAACTAGGCTGGAATAAAATTCTTGTTTTCAGACTGATAGCGGAGGTGCCCGAAAACATTTCCGATTCGGGCGGTTCCGGGATTGCCGTGGAGGAGGGGCCGGGGATCCCGGCAGATATTCCCAGTCCTATCATGGGCCTTGGTACCGTGGTCACTCATCGGGCTTTGGCTCTCTACCCGTTCAGCGCCAAGAAGGGGTCTCAGCTGAGCTTCAACAAGGGAGATACGATCAACGTTTCGGAAACCCAGGCAAGTGAACAAGTTTTTTTTTTTTTAAGTCACCAACATAGGTAGGTATATATGTATTTATTTTTGAACATATAACACATCAAAGACATAACATTAATAGTAGTATATCACTGTTCTATAAGCTCAAGGCTTGTGTAGGACATTGATAAAAAAATTAGAATGATATACCTTAGCCACCCACTATCAGGTAGACCTGACAGGTACACCTGATCAGGTCTGCCTGTTGGTCTACCTGACATCTGATGAGCACACACACTATCAGGTAGACCTGACAGGTACGGTTGAAAAGGTCCGTCTGTCAGGTCTCCCTGATAGTGAGTGGCTGGCCTTAGGTACTGTATTGAGACCTAGAAATTTTTATAGATATCACTTGTTTTTTATCTGACGCGTTTGTAAATCATGAGACTAATAAGGAACTAAAAAGAAAAAAAAAAACTGACGTTGATTTTATTCGGACTTGGAAAATTTTTGAAAAAAAAAAAAAAAAAAAAAAAAAAAAAAAAAACAAAAAAACCGTTCAGCGCCAAGAAGGGGTCTCAGCTGAGCTTCAACAAGGGAGATACGATCAACGTTTCGGAAACCCAGGCAAGTGAACAAGTTTTTTTTTTTTTAAGTCACCAACATAGGTAGGTATATATGTATTTATTTTTGAACATATAACACATCAAAGACATAACATTAATAGTAGTATATCACTGTCCTATAAGCTCAAGGCTTGTGTAGGACATTGATAAAAAAAAATTAGAATGATATACCTTAGCCACCCACTATCAGGTAGACCTGACAGGTACACCTGATCAGGTCTGCCTGTTGGTCTACCTGCAAATACCTACAGTTAATTTTATTGATTATAAATAAATTTAATTGTTATGAAAACAAAGGCCTTGAAACAATGAGTGAAATTTAAATTCCCGAAATCAAACCATAACAGTAGTGTATTTAAATACTAATCACGCAATCAATTTTATTTATTTGTATTATTATTTTACAAATTATTGTTGTATATAAATACTAATGAAGTAATGATACTCGAGGATTTTTTTTATTGCGTTAAGCATAAATGCTTGTCACAAATGTCGTTCTCCGATTGATAAACTACAACTAAGACTTCTAGGTCCCAGGGGATTGTTAGAGTGCTGGGTCCCAAGGGATTGTTAGAGTTCTGGGTCCCGACGGATTGTTAGAGTTCTGGGTCCCAAGGGATTGTTAGACTTTTGGGTCCCAAGGTATTGTTAGAGTTCTGGATCCCAAGGGATCTTTAGACTTCTGGGTCCCAAGGGATTGTTAGAGTTCTGGGTCCCGCGGGATTGTTAAGAGTTCTGGATCATCTTCTTTCTTAGTCTGAGTGTGTTGTATCTTGTCACTTTGTTTGATGTGACCCTAAACCTGTCCATTTTGGTTTACTTTCCCAGGCGGGTACTCCAAAGGGTAAGAAGCCTGAGATAGCCACAGTCCTGGCTCCCTACACAGCAACCAGTTCTGAACAACTCAGTCTATTAACAGAAGTGTACTGGAAAAGGGTACTTCATGAATACAAATTGAATATTATGCAAAAATCTGGTGTGAACATCACACGACTTTCCTTATCCTATTGAATGGTGCTTATTTGAGGGTTCTTTTACCCTAACTTTTACAATATCTCTAACCGTTTTGTCGCTATAGCTGAAAACCGCCAAAAAACGGTCGAAATATCTGTCCAAATCGTGAATTTATTTGTGTTAAAGCAGAGCCTTTTCACAACTTTTGTGGATATCACAGCATTACTAAGTTTCTCCTTTGCTATCAATTTTCATAGATCAGTAATCTTTTTACACTGGTAATGCCGTCACTGGTCGCTACTCGATTAAAATAGCTACTCAATTGTCCTCACGAGGCTGACTGTACCCCGAGCTCCAAGAGCCGAAAGAGCTTCGACCCTGACGGGAATCGAACCCGGGACCTCTTCCATACACAAAAAGCCCACTTTAAGGCTTAGGTGTATTGGCAAAGAGCCCTAAAGGATGGGTTGAGCTTATATGAATCTACAAGTCCCTTACCTGTGCTTCATAGGGCACCACATAGTTGGAGCCAAAAGAACTTCGACCCTGACGGGAATCGAACCCGGGACCTCTTCCATACACAAAAAGCCCACGTTAAGGCTTAGGTGTATTGGCAAAGAGCCCTAAAGGATGGGCTGAGCTTATATGAATCTACAAGTCCCTTACCTGTGCTTCATAGGGCACCACATAGTTGGACGGGAACAGACCAGTCCTGTCCCCTATGGTTCCTGTCCACCAATCATTTTCCTTCTTGGTCACGTAGATAACTTCGTCCTGGTTAAATGTGAGATCTCCCGGCTCCGTTGAATCATATGGGTAAGCCGCAATGTAGTATTCTGAAAGGAAAAAAAAGAAGTGAGAATTGAACCCGAGACGTAGCACTTACGAGGCAGATGCGCTACCATCCAAGCTACGAGTAACTAGGCCGGCTAGTTCTAAGTTTCAACTCAACGATCGATGTAGGTAGATTTTTTTTTCCTAGAGTTTAAAAAAAAGAGGTTTGACAGAGGGAACTGTAACTGCTGTGGTCTTATCGTCCCGAAATCGAAGAGAGAAGGAAGATAGGATAGGAGAAAGCCAGCCGTTCCGAGAACGAACATTATCCCATCAGGATAAAATCCCCCCCGGGCGGGAATCGAACCCTCGGCCTAGCGCTTACCTTATTTTCAAAGGGTTTTCTAGTAATGTGAATGGTAAATATTTGTAGCTAATTTCACTGAAAAAATAACTCTGGTAGCGAACATTTTTCTAGACAGTCTCAAACACAAGCCCAATTTGGATATTGGTTAATTATGAACTGTGTTTAGACGTTGGTTAATTAGACTGTGGTTAATTGTGAGCTAACTCTGGCTGTAAACCATTTGTCGCTGCATCCCTTATTTTAAATCCGCTATTGCACTTTGTGTATTTGTCAATCAAATTTAACTAAAATTTTAAGGGCAAATCAAATTAAAGCTTTTTGGTGTTTTATTTTTCAAGATCTTTTATCCGAATAATTTTATGTAGAGCTATCTAGAGTCTAGCCAAACCAACAATGCAATTTTTTGCATTCCATATTTTCATTAGAAAGGTCAAGGGACAAGGGGGTTACCTTGTGATAACTCCTGTAAAGATTTCATTTCATTGTTGTATTTTATTTTAATCACTTTAAATTAATTGAATTGTTTTCTAGGTTCAATTTTAATATTACTCGTATGTAGGTAGGTTTTTTTTATGTTTGTTTGCCGATTGAAGAATAAACCGATTGGTTTGTATTTTTGTAATTTAGATTCCCGGGGTTTTTCCCCCTCGCATACTGGCTGGTGGGAAGGAGAACTCCAGGTGAGTGGAATGGAATAGACTTTGTAGCTGAGTAGGTAGAATACAAATGTACGTTTTTTGTAACCATTTATTTGTTATCAGAAACACAAATCATCTCAATATGTATCATATAATGGATCAATTAACCAACCTCAGTAGTGCATTAAGCAGGGAACAACATTTGTGACAAGCATTTATGCTCAACACAATTAAAATTCCTTCCTTTTTTTTTTTAATGGATCAATTTAAAATGTTAATTGCTCTTAAAAGGAGGTTAAAGATAATGGGAGCCAGCCTAGTTAGCTTGGAGAGTAAGGTGTCTGCCTTGTAAGCGCTACGTCGCGGGTTCGATTCTCGCCCGGGGCGGATTATATCCTGAACGGATAAGGTTCGTTCTCGGAACGGCTGGCTTTCTTCTATCCTGTCTTCCTTCTTTTTTCACTTTCGAGACGATAAGACCTTAGCAGTTACAGTTCCCTCTACCAAACCTCTTGAAAAATAATACTTTCATTACTAGTATAGCTCGCTATACTGTAGTAACAGAAAGTAATAGATAAAAATAAAATACTTTAACCCTTTTCGTCTTACCTTGGAACTGAATAAAGATAATAAAAAAGTAAGACAATACTGCCGCTTTTTGCAATTCCTTTAATTAAATAACGTTTCTGTTTTCTGTTCACACGCAGGCTAAGGGCAAGAAGCGACAAGTGGGTTGGTTCCCGGCCTCCTATGTTAAAGTCATGGGAGGAGGAGGAGCAGGGAGCAAGTCTGCCTCCCCTAAACCTACCGATCAGCCCCAGAGTCAAGGTAAGTGAATCAGCCTGGTAAACTCTAGGGCGCGGGTTCGATCCCAGCCGAGACATGGAATTTTGTCCTCTTTAAAAAAAAAGTAATAATAAAATAAAAAGTCAGAAAAGTACCCCATTTCAATTTCAATGTATTGTAAATCCTCATTTAAGAAGAGAAAGAATTTCAGTTGTGTTATATAAATGCTTGTGACAAATGTCGTTCTCCGCTTAATACACTATGCTAAATTTCAAGGCTCAACTTGGACTCGAACCATCAACCTCCAGATTCAAAGTCCACCGTGTCAACCGCTACACCTCATTTAATTGAGAATATGAAGCTGAACCCTTCCTCTAGCTCTGTTTGCCCTTAAACCTAAACTTCGGAGTGGACTTTTTGTGTATGGATTTAAGCTACCTAAAAAAGTTCAATAGATCTGTTGCGCTTACTTGGGTGATGTTTCAAAGTCATAGAGCAGGAAAAATGAGGACCAACGGAATTTTTCTTTTTCTTCATTAAGCTACCTTTTTTTATGAAAGTGTTAAAGTGCTTTATTTTTGATTGTCCTTTGTCATATTTTTCTATTTATCATTCTCCTATGTCATATTTTTCATTGTCCTTTGTCATATTTTTTCCCCCAGAGCGCGTGATTGCTCTATATGACTATCAGGCTCTGAACGAGGATGAACTAAGCTTCGTGAAGGATGACATCATTACTATTATTGCCAAGGACGAGACAGATTGGTCGACCTTTTATTCATAATTTTTACCCAACTGCAACTGCTCCATTGATAAAGTGCTTTATTTTTCATTGTCCCATGTCATATTTTTCCCCCCAGAGCGCGTGATTGCTCTGTATGACTATCAGGCTCTGAACGAGGATGAACTAAGCTTCGTGAAGGATGACATCATTACTATTATTGCCAAGGACGAGACAGATTGGTGGAAAGGACAGCTGAGAGGACAAGTGGGCCTGTTCCCGAGCAACTACACCGGCCCTGTCTGTAAGTAAACCTTGTTTTATTATGATTTAATTTTTACTATTACCATAAGTATAACGAAGTATTTACACCTTTTTAGTCCGTCCTTCCTTTATTATTACAATAGTAATAAAAAGGTATAAGGGACGGAAACAAGGTATGTTCTATTCTATGTTATGTTTGCTACTAAACGAACATAGGCCCTTCTTCCTGGGAACGATTGAACTCGGAACTCTTACATAATACTACTAAAATACGCGTACAATTTTCATCAATGAATTATCCTCTCCCAGTACTTTTTGCATAATACCTACACCTGTAACTTTTGCATAATATTCAATTTGTATCCATGAAGTACCCTTTTCCAGTACCTACACTTCTGTTAAATTGCACAATATATTAGCATTGAGGTAGTCCTTGTAAAATAAAAATATCTGCTCGGCACTTGTCCTTTTAAGGAATTCCATAGCACTCTCTATTTTACGTTTTGGCCTTTAATGGTCAAACGACTTCGCATGTATTTAACAACAATGAAATTTTTTCGGGGTACAATTGCACAAAACATCTACTTCTTTTTTCTAGGTTACATTCTCTAGTTTAAGATAAATCATCAGATGATAGAATCATTTATCTCCCGTCCTATTACTTTCCTCCTTGTTCCAGATCCCTCTCTCCTCTCACCCATCCTTCTTCCTACTCCATTCTACCTACCAACGTTCAACCCTTTCCTAGTTGATCGAGAAAAGATCAGAGACCTATGGATTAAAAAGTTGAGTCAGGCCCAGAAAGAAGTATTAGCGGGGGAAAAGAGTCGGATTCAGAAACAACTATACCGCCAGAGTAACTTTGGTGCCGTGGGGAGATTATTGGTCGTTGTGGCAGAGGGTAAGTTTTATTATTCATTTTGTTGATCAGAGACCCTAACTTAGTTGATCAAGAGACAAGCGACCCTTTCCTAGGTGATCGAGAAATTAGTGGTGACCCTAACTTAGTCAATCAAGAGATCAGTAGCCCTAACTTATTTGATCAAGGGACAAGCGACCTTTTCCTAGTTGATCGAGAGACCCATTTTGTTGTCTAGCTTGGGGACATTAAAAAAGGAGTAGACCAGCGTAGTCTGGCTCGGGAACTTTAAAGAGTCAATACCAGCCTGAAATTTCCCTTTCTAAAGAGCAAAGGTTGAGTGCGAAGGGCATCCACTCTTTTTTTTATATCTTTTCTTTTTTGTGTCAAAACGAAATGTCAGCCCAAAGCAATCACCCTAGGGCCTAGGGCTGATTAAGAGGCTGACGAAAAACCCCAACCCCGTCTGAACACAGGAAAAGAAGAGATCAGTAGCCCCAACTTATTTGATCAAGGGACAAGCGACCTTTTCCTAGTTGATCAAGAGATCAGCGCCTCGAACTTATTTGATCGAGAAACTAGTTGTGACCCTAACTTATTTGATCAAGAGACCAGTGTCTCGAACCTATTTGATCAAGAGACCAGTGCCTCGAACTTGGTTGATCAAGAGACAAGCGACCCTTTCCTAGATGAACGAAAGAAGATCAGCCCCAACTAGATCTGAACCTGTCCATGTCTATGGATAGACGGGGGTCGTTTTCCGTGTTCATTCCGCAACATAGGGAGTGTGCCACTCAGCTGATCAATGCCTTGATGAGTAAGTTATGTAAATATATAGAGTAAGTGCTTACTGGAACTTGGCCTGGCGCACTGCCTTGTGCTCAGATCCTGAGCTGTTAACTTTTTATTTTCCTTACCTAAAGGATGAAAAGATTTGAAAGTAATGTATCTAATCGGTATTTTCTATTCTATAGAATACCTAGATAGCTAGACAAAGACTTTTTGATTAATATTTACAGAGCCAGCTTCCTAATAAGTCAGCTTTTACTGAGTTAAATTGAGTTTCTAGAGTCTAGAATAGTCTAGATCTTCCAACTTCAATAGCCTAATAAATAATTAATCCCATTTGGTATATCTGCAGATATTTCCCCTGTTTTGTAGAACAATATTAATTTTGTGTTCCTAGAACAAACCTCATTCGAAGACTTCAAATCCCTCAGCGTATACTGTCGGGATCGTATGAACCCCTACATGTACATCTATGCTTTATCCGTGGCCATCCTTCATCGTAATGACTGCAAGGCGGATTTGCCTGTCAGTTATTTGTGATGGTATCCGATTATGAACAAGATAGGGTGAGTCAGACAGCGTGTGGCTTTCAGTCCTTGTCCTTGAGCTAGTATAATATTTGTAATAATCATGATTGTTGCGTATAAGTACCTCCTTTTTCTCTACCCTATACCTCCCTCCTATTGCCCGCTACGGAAACCGACGGAGTACGTCGAATCAACTTTAGTCCTAATCTGACAATTCATCACGTAAGATCCCCCTGTATATGTCTCTATTTTACAAGTCAAGTTCTATCTGAATCAAGACCCCTGATTTTTCTTTCTGACCTAATTCATAACGTTACTTGCCACTCTCCTCAGGGATGTCACAAAAGATCTAATCAGGTCCCAGTTGCATAGGGTTGAAATAGTCAGTTGCCCTACTTTTACCAATACTAACATGAAGGACAGCGCTACTAGAGATATACCCCATTACTAATACTGCCATCCCCGTTCTTGCTCACCAGGAAATAAATATTAATGGCAAGGTCTCATCTCCCACCCCCGCCGCCCGAGGGACCTCGGACATATAAGTTCAGTTTCCTAGAAGCATAACCCATATTTTGGGGCTGTCGCTCCTACACCTAAGCCTCAGAGTGGGCTTTCTGTGTAGGGTAAGTTCTGGGGCACATTCAGTGCCCGATGTTCCTATTATTCGAAGCATTTATTGAACCAGGGGCTCTCAGACGAAATCTTGCGAGGAAGCCCTCGACAAAGTATACTTATACTGTAAGGACCACAATATTTATGAGATTCAAGTTTAATATTTCTGATATTGATCTTTAACCCCAAATTTTAATGCCACTATCCTTTCTGTTCTCTCCAGATACCTTTTGAGATCCCCAAGGATTACAGTGCCTCCGACTTGGATGAGGAACATCGAGTTGCTTACTTCCGGGAAGACATTGGAATCAATCTTCATCATTGGCATTGGCATCTGGTATATCCTTTCGAAGGAGCTACCAACATTGTCAACAAGGACCGAAGAGGAGAGCTCTTCTACTACATGCATCAGCAGGTTCTCGCGAGGTATGTCTTGTTGATCCTGCTCCAATGAGACTAGAGTTCCTTTACTCCAAGAATCTTAACAGAGATATGAGTAGCAAAGGTGACATACGAATGATTGGAGATATTCTGTGTGAACATGTAAGTAAACAGTTGGTAAAGTAAAGAGCCACATGGTCACCCATCCAGATACCAGCCATGCACAATGGATCTTAACTTCAGTGATCCATTGAGGTCTGGCGCATTCTACAAGCTATCACCTTAACCCATCTTTTGGGGCTGTTTGCTCCTACATCTAAGTCTCAGAGTGGGCTTAAGGGCTATCACTGCTGGCTTACCTTTGTAGATTCGTATAAGTTTAACCCATCCCTTGGGATAGGTGCCTCTACACCTAAGCCTCAGAGTAGACTTTTTTGTATGCTGGCTTACCTTTGTCTTGATCCTTTTAAAGATCAATCAATCAATCCATAATCGTTCCATCATGGGGCAGGCCGATGTTACAAGGCCTCTCCACTAATTTGAAAAAAAAAAAAAAAAAAAAAAAACTTAACCCATCCCTTGGGACAGGTGCCCCTACACCTAAGCCTCAGAGTGGGCTTTTTGTGTATGCTGGCTTACCTTTGTCTTGATCCTTTTAAAGATCAATCAATCATTCCATAATCGTTCCATCATGGGGATCAATAAATCAATACATAATCGTTTCATCATGGGGCAGATCGATGTTACAAGGCCTCTCCACTAATTTGGATAAAAAAGTGCTCCTTTTCTTGATGCCAATAAATCACGGAAATTCACTCTTTCTCTTTCAGTTGCCTAGAATGACAGCCTATGTCCGATTCTGTAGTTGTCAACTGAGCGCTGCAGCTCTCCTACAGAAGCTCACCGACCAGAGTCCTGAGTTCAAAACCATCTCGAAGAAATGTCAGACGGATCCCAGAACCAAGGGAATGCCACTGAGCTCCTTTCTGATCAAACCCATGCAGCGTATTACCAAATATCCATTGCTTATTAGCAAGGTAAAAATAAAATATGCCTTGTTTATCCTGCTCAAATGAGACTAAAAAGTCCCTTTAGGCCAGCAGTCTAAACAAGGTCTTATGTATTTTCAAACACAAGCAAATTGAATGAGATAACTGTTCCAAGAACAAAGTTTCAAATGCTGGAAACTTGGCCATTAGGGCAAGTTTCCCACGTGAATCCCAATACTTCTCTATGATCCTACGATGTTATTGCTGGACCTTAGTGCAGGACAGGAATGCAGGTGCCTTAATAACTTAATATGACTTGAATAAAGACTTGTGTATCTTGAAAATTATGAAGTAATATTGGAAAAAACTCCCTTTTTCTGTTCTACAGATACTTGAACACACCCCAGCCGGACATGCAGACAGACCCTACCTGGAAGAAGCTCTGGCCAAAGCTGAAGAGTTCTGTACTCAGGTAAGATTCATAAAATGATTTAAGGTCTTATGGTCCCGAAATCAAAGAGAGAAGGAAGACAGGATAGGAGAAAGCCAGCCGTTCCGAGAACGAACATTCCGAGAACATATCAGGATAAAATCCGGGAATCGAACCCGCGGCCTAGCGCTTACAAGACAGACACGCTACCAACCAAGCTAACTTGGCTGGCAAAGTCTTTAATTTATTAAAAGTCTCAATATTATTATTTGACCTTCGTTCTTTAGTTATTTAAAGAGGTTTTTCTTGGTTTTCTTCCAAATCCCAGGTGAATGAAGGAGTTCGGGAGAAGCAAAATTCAATGCTCAAATGAGACTAAAAAGTCCCTTTAGACCAGCAGTCTAAACGAGGTCTTATGTATTTTCAATCACAAGCAAATTGAATGAGATAACTGTTCCAAGAACAAAGTTTCAAATGCTGGAAACTTGGTCATTAGGGCAAGTTTCCCACGTGACTCCCAATACTTCTCTATGATCCTACGATGTTATTGCTGGACCTTAGTGCAGGACAGTAATGCAGGTGCCTTAATAACTTAATATGACTTGAATAAAGACTTGTGTATCTTGAAAATTATGAAGTAATCTTGGAAAAAACTTCCTTTTTCTGTTCTACAGATACTTGAACACACCCCAGCCGGACATGCAGACAGACCCTACCTGGAAGAAGCTCTGGCCAAAGCTGAAGAGTTCTGTACTCAGGTAAGATTCATAAAATGATTTAAGGTCTTATGGTCCCGAAATCAAAGAGAGAAGGAAGACAGGATAGGAGAAAGCCAGCCGTTCCGAGAACGAACATTCCGAGAACATATCAGGATAAAATCCGGGAATCGAACCCGCGGCCTAGCGCTTACAAGACAGACGCGCTACCAACCAAGCTAACTTGGCCTGCAAAGTCTTTAATTTATTAAAAGGCTCAATATTATTATTTGACCTTCGTTCTTTAATTATTTAAAGAGGTTTTTCTTGGTTTTCTTCCAAATCCCAGGTGAATGAAGGAGTTCGGGAGAAGCAAAATTCAGACCGTCTGGAATGGCTGCAGACTCACATCCTCCAGGATAACCAGGACATTCCTCTGCCTGAATCTATTGTGTTCAACTCCCTCACTAATAGCATAGGCCCTCGCAAGTTCCTACATCATGGTAATAATCTTGTTTTTTTCTTGTTTTTTTTTTTTTGTTTTTTTACCAACTTTATGGTCTTTAGTGCGGTGAACTTCAAATTTGGAGATTTCTATTATTACTGTCCTAATTGTCCTATTACAAAATCTCGAGTAAGTGAGGACAGAATTCTATACCTCAGCTTTAAGACCAACCTCAGTGTATTGGTTGACACGGTGGACTTTGAATCTGGAGGTTGGTGGTTCGAGTGAAAGGCAAGTCATAAAATTTAGCGTACTGTATATAGCGGGGAACGACATTTGTGACAAGCATTTATGTTTAACACAATTACAAAAAAAATCCTCAGTTGGGACTTGAACCCGCGCTCTCCGGTTTACCAGGCGAACACCTTGACCACTACTCCACAGTGGCAGGTGAACAAAATGACGATTACCTACCTTTATCCTACGTACCATGTTTTATATTTTAACCAAGGATGAAATTAGATATAATTATATCTAAATTTACGTATTCTTAGGTAATTATTTTACAAATTAAAAAATACCTAGTAACAAAGTATTGTATTTTATTAATAAACTCATTCTCACCAGTTTTTTGTCTGATTTCAAATCTGATCTTTTTGTAGACAGCCTGCTGTTTCGCTGAATTTCAAACAGCTCCCGAAACAGCAGAACGGGATGTCCCTCACGGTCACCCGTCCAGATATAAATCACATACAACGCTGTTCAACTTGGGTGAATCAGCTGGCTGCATTTGAGTGAAGTTATTCCACTTGATGTGTGTGTGTGTGTTTTTTTTTTTTTTTTTTTTTTATAAGGGGGAAACCCCGTTTTACAAATTAAAAAATACCTAGTAACAAAGTTTTGTATTTTTATTAATAAAATCATTCTCACCAGTTTTTTGTCTGATTTCAAATCTGATCTTTTTGTAGACAGCCTGCTGTTTCGCTGTTCGACTTGGGTGAATCAGCTGGCTGCATTTGAGTGAAGTTATTCCACTTGATGTGTGTGTGTGTGTTTTGATAAGGGTCAAACCCAGGAATTTCCTTGTCTAGTTACTCTTATGACCGCTAGACCACAGACTCTTGAGAGTGTGTGTTTTGATAAGGGTCAAACCCAGGAATTTCCTTGTCTAGTTACTCTTATGACCGCTAGACCACAGACTCTTGAGATAAAATATCACAGTGCATACCTACCACACGCATTTCCGTCTCTCCCTACTATCTCTATTTCCCAGCATGTTGGCATGTTCACTATATTTAGATTAGGTACTATCAAGTTCTCACGAGAATGACGTCACTAGAAAAGATAATTGTTGTATTATGTACCTACATTATGTACCTACGAGTATACAGTGTATGTTTCGATAGCTAAGGAGAGCAAGGCACAGGACTGTAGAAAGGATGCCCGAATTTCGGGGCTGTCTGATCTCGCTTGAACATTACATATTTAGATAGATACGCGGCGTTCATACAATTTTTCCCCCAGCGTAGTCAAAAGTTAAAGCCGTTACAATCAGCTTAATTAACTTGAAGCGTAGCGCGCCAGTCTTGCCATAGGTCTAAGCGCTAGGGGGATTGAACTTTATCTTCAACCGGTAATATTGAAGTTCGTTCCTGGAACGGCTGGCCTTCTCCTTTGGCCCCCGCCATAAACATTCTAAACAAAGCTTGAACATTGCATATTTAGATAGTTACGCGGCGTTCATACAATTTTTTCCCCAGCGTAGTCAAAAGTTAAAGCCGTTACAATCAGTTTAATTAACTTGAAGGGTAGCGCGCAAGTCTTGCCATAGGTCTAAGCGCTAGGGGGTTTGAACTTTATCTTCAACCGGTAATATTGAAGTTCGTTCCTGGAACGGCTGGCCTTCTCCTATCCTACCTTCCTTCTCTCTTAGATTTCTGGACGATTATTTTTGGTTTCAGCCTCGCGGTGATCGCGTACCGTTGACGGAAGAGAAAGGCATTGATATCCTAGGGAACATGTTGGAAGCTAGCAACCTTTCCATCAATAAAGACCTGTATGGAGAGTTGCACAACTTTGGACATCTCGCCATTGCCTACTGTCATGATCCTGACAATAGATATCTGGTATGTGTTGTATTGATTAATTGGTCTGGCTGGGGAGTAATATTTAGAAAAGTAATTCTGATATCTCCACTATTTCTCTTTATGTCAGAAAAGTTAAAGCTGACATCTCCACTAACTTTTCTTTGTCTGGCACATTGCATACCTAAATATAATTACACGGCATTCATACAAAATATTCATTTTGACATCTCCACTAACTTTTCTTTGTCTGGCACATTGCATACCTAAATATAATTACACGGCATTCATACAAAATATTCATTTCGACATCTCCACTAACTTTTCTTTGTCTGGCACCTTGCATACCTAAATATAATTACACGGCATTCATACAAAATATTCATTTTGCGAATTCATTAAATGTCTGGCTGGGGGACATTAAACAGGAAGTAGACCAGCTTAGTGTGGCTGGGGGACTTTAAACAGGGAGTAGACCAGGTTGGTCTGTCTGGGGGACTTGAAACAGGGTGTATACCTGAAATTCCCCTTGCTAAAGAAATAACGAAGGTTGAATGCAAAGGGCATCCACTCTTAAAATATGTAGCCAAAACCAAATGTCAGGTAAAATCAATTAGGTACCCCAGTTTACACTTTTCTAGGCTTTATGGCAGATTTCTCACAAAGTGAGCTCTTTTACCCAACTAATTAACATTATTTTGTGTAGTTAAATTTACCTTTTATCCCCTCCGCCAGGAATCGTTTGGTGTAATGGGGTAAAATAGGTATGTAGCGAAAACCAAATGTCAGCTAAAATCAATTACCCCAGTTTACACTTTTTTAGGCTTTATGGCAGAATTCTCACACAAGAGCTCTTTTACCCAACTAATTAACATTATTTTGTGTAGTTAAATTTACCTTTTATCCCCTCCGCCAGGAATCGTTTGGTGTAATGGGTGATTCAACTACAGCTATGAGGGATCCAATCTTCTACCGGTGGCATGAGAACATCAATGACATTTTCATGGTGTATAAGAACAGTCTGCCACCTTACTCAACGGATCAGGTAAGTGAAAATAAAATCAAATAGTGTATCAGGGTACTTTTTTCGCCTACCCATAAGGTATCGTCCATATTATGGTCAGGATCGTCAGCGTTTAGATAGAACCGATATAAAGTAGAATCAGCCCAGATAAAGCAGGAACCATATCAAGTGGAATCAAAAGAATTCGGTGGAATGAGATGAAAAAAAGTTTTTAGGGAGGACTCGTTATCTATTAACTCTTGACGGATACCCAGTTCGACCTAGAATTAATCCCAAGATTTTCCGACCTTGTAAGGTAAGCCTCCATTTAACCTATATCATTTTTTTTTTTTTTTTTTCTCTACTACAGCTATGAGGGATCCAATCTTCTACCGGTGGCATGAGAACATCAATGACATTTTCATGGTATATAAGAACAGTCTGCCACCTTACTCAACAGATCAGGTAAGTGAAAATAAAATCTAATAGTGTATTAGGGTACTTTTTCGCCTACCCATAAGGTATCGTCCATATTATGGTCAGGATTGTCAGCGTTTAGATAGAACCGATGTAAGGTAGAATCAGCCCAGATAAAGCAGGAACCATATAAAGTAGAATCAAAAGAATTCGGTGGAATGAAATGAAAAAAAGTTTTTAGGGAGGACTCGTTATCTATTAACTCTTGACAGATACCCAGTTTGACCTAGGATTAATCCCAAGATTTTCCGACTTTGTAAGCAAGCCCTCATTTAACCTATATCATTTTTTTTTTTTTTTTTTTAATTAGGTACATATTATTATTTTCAATTTTTCCATTCTTGCTTTCAGCTCAACTACGACCAGATCCGAATCAAAAACGTCGAAGTGTCGGCACCAGGAATTCCCAAGAATGAATTCTCCACGTTCTGGCAACAGAGTGACGTCAATCTATCCCGGGGTTTGGACTTTGCGCCGCGGGGGAGAATCTATGCCCGGTTCACCCATCTGCAACATGCCCCGTTCACTATTAAAATAAACGTAAGATAAGCAATCCTTAGGGAATTCTTTTGTGAAGTGACGTCTTTTTCCTCCCTTTTCCTAAGCTACAAAGTCTTTAGCTTTTTAGTGACGAGAATAAATTGAAATTAGCCAGCCTAGTTATGGTTTTGATTTCTCCTATCCTGACTTTCTTCCCTCTTCGATTTCGGGATGATAAGAACCTAGCAGTTATAGTCCCCCCTAACAAATCTATTTCTTTTTTTTTCTTTTTTTTTTTAATAATATGTATTAAATAAAATATTTCCAGGTTGAGAACACGAGTGGTAAAAGACGTCGTGGTACAGTGAGAATATTTTATTTAATACATATTATTAAAAATCCTATCCTGTCTTTCTTCTCTCTTCGATTTCGGGACGATAAGAACCTAGCAGTTATAGCCCCCCCCCTAACGAACCTATTTCTTTTTTTTTTTTCCTTTTTTTTAATAATATGTAATAAATAAAATATTTCCAGGTTGAGAACACGAGTGGTAAAAGACGTCGTGGTACAGTGAGAATATTCCTGGCTCCCAAATTTGACGAGAGAAATTCCCAGTTCAATTTCCGGGAACAGAAGGGCCTCTTTATGGAATTGGATCGCTTTGTGGTTGACTGTGAGTATAGTATTAAGGTGTGTCCAAACATAGTCGACCAGCCATCGATCGACGAGGTGAATCTATGTTGTCGAGGCAGAGTGGACGGTTCAGTCGACATCGATCAGGCTCTATGGGTCGAAATGGTACTGTGGATTTTGAGACGCCCTCCAATGTGATGCTGAAATTATACAAGCCTCCTCTACTCCTGAATGAAATTAATGTGATTACTGCTGCAGGGGATGAAAGCTCAACAGGTAAGAAAAGGAGCTACAAGTTTTTTACACAGGACTGTAGAAAGGATGCTCGAAATTCCCGGCTTTCTGATCTCTAGGAAAATGGTCTTGAAAGTCTGACCTTAGCTAGAAAGAGGTACAGGAGGAATTTACTTGGTTGGTCATCAGATGCTAGTAGAGAATCTAGAGATGCTTCGGTGTGCTCGGTAGGTTCTTGTGTTTTCTATGGGAGGGAAATGTCAGGTGCATTAAACGTGCTATAACTTGCTTTAGTGGCGTACTGGTCAAGATGCTCGTCTGATAAACAGGAAGGCGTGGGTTCAATCCCAGCCGAGGCAATTTTATCCTCATAACCACTGGTTACATTGTAATTTAGAAAATATTGGTTGAACAAACAGAGCCGCTATCAATTTGAATCAAGAGAACTAGACAAGGAAAACCAAAAACCACTTCCTCTTACGTCATTTGTTAGTTTCGCCGGCTCCCAAGGATGTGGCGAGATAGCTGACTAAGTTTTCAGTATAAAAGGCTTGCATTTTGGTCCTAGTGATTAGAAATTTTCTATGGGAGGGAAATGTCAGGTGCATTAAACGTGCTATAATTTGCTTTAGTGGCGTACTGGTCAAGATGCTCGTCTGATAAACAAGAGGGCGTGGGTTCAATCCCAGCCAAGGCATGGAATTTTATCCTCATAACTACTGGTTACATTGTAATTTAGAAAATATTGGTTGAACAAACAGAGCCGCTATCAATTTGAATCAAGTGGTTACATTGTAATTTAGAAAATATAGAACAAACAGAGCCGCTATCAATTTGAATTAAGAGAACTAGACAAGGAAAACCAAAAACCTCTTCCTCTTACGTCATTTAGTTTCGCCGGCTCCCAAGGATGTGGCGAGATAGCTGACTAAGTTTTCAGTATAAAAGGCTTGCATTTTGGTCCTAGTGATTAGAAGCCCTCCAATGTGATGCTGAAGTTATACAAGCCTCCTCTACTCCTGAATGAAATTAATGTGATCACTGCTGCAGGGGATGAAAGCTCAACAGGTAAGAAAAGGAGCTACAAGTTTTTTTTTTTTTTTAAATCGATTTTTCTCCTTTCTGTGTTGTGTTCGTTTCTGAAATCTCGAACTTGTGTCATAGATGATGATAGATGTGAAGATAGCCATATTCACTTGTGTTTTCCCTACTGGCTTCACTTTTATGTCCCTCCAATGTGATGCTGAAGTTATACAGGCCTCCTCTACTCCTGAATGAAATTAATGTGATTACTGCTGCAGGGGATGAAAGCTCAACAGGTAAGAAAAGGAGCTACAAGTTTTTATATATATAGATTTTTCTCCTTTCTGTGTTGTGTTTGTTCCTGAAATCTCGAACTTGTGTCATAGATGATGATAGATGTGAAGATAGCCATATTCACTTGTGTTTTCCCTACTGGCTTCACTTTTATGTTTTTTTTCTAGGTTACATTCTCTAGTTTAAGGTAAATCATCAGATGATAGAATCATTTATCTCCCGTCCTATTACTTTCCTCCTTGTTCCAGATCCCTCTCTCCTCTCACCAATCCTTCTTCCTACTCCATTCTACCTACCAACGTTCAACCCTTTCCTAGTTGATCGAGAAAAGTTCAGAGACCCTAACTTAGTTGATCAAGAGACACGCGACCCTTTCCTAGGTGATCGAGAAATTGACCCTAACTTAGTCAATCAAGAGATCAGTAGCCCTAACTTATTTGATCAAGGGACAAGCGACCTTTTCCTAGTTGATCGAGAGACCGCTAAATGTTTGCTTAAGCTAATTGGATCACAAGTTCACCTCGAAATAACCAGCAGCATGAAAAAAAAGAAAATAAAAATCCACCTTCAAAATCAAGGATATTTTTTCCAAGGGTCTTGGCTTTTTTGTCCAGTAAGCCTTCCTCTGTTTTGATTTACTTATTTATAAGTCAATATTTCTCTGCACAGAAATCAAGCTCGAGCATAACAAGAGTACAGTGATCTCTCTCAGTACTTCCAACCCTAACGAACGTAACCTATGGATTAAACTAAATGTTTGCTTAAGCTAATTGGATCACAAGTTCACCTCGAAATAACCAGCAGCATGAAAAAAAGAAAATAAAAATCCACCTTCAAAATCAAGGATGTTTTTTCCAAGGGTCTTGGCTTTTTTGTCCAGTAAGCCTTCCTCTGTTTTGATTTACTTATTTATAAGTAAATATTTTTTCTGCACAGAAATCAAGCTCGAGCATAACAAGAGTACAGTGATCTCTCTCAGTACTTCCAACCCTAACGAACGTAACCTATGGATTAATGCCCCTAACCTAGTTGATCAAGAGATCAGTGCCTCGAACTTATTTGATCGAGAAACTAGTTGTGACCCTAACTTATTTGATCAAGAGACCAGTGTCTCGAACCTGTTTGATCAAGAGACCAGTGCCTCGAACTTGGTTGATCAAGAGACAAGCGACCCTTTCCTAGATGAACGAAAGAAGATCAGCCCCAACTCATTAAAAAAGGAGTAGAGCGTAGTCTGGCTCGGGGACTTTAAAGAGTCAATACCAGCCTAAAATTTCCCTTTCTAAAGAGCAAAGGTTGAGTGCGAAGGGCATCCACTCTTTTTTTTATATCTTTTCTTTTTTGTGCCAAAACCATATGTCAGCCCAAAGCAATCACCCTAGGGCTGATTAAGAGGCTGACGAAAAACCCCAACCCCGTCTGAACACAGGAAAAGGAGACGAAAGCGCAGAATAAGAAGCCGATAATTAGTGACAAAGTCATTTGCAAGAGTTACCCTCTTGCAAGGGGAAATGTTTAGAAACATCCTATTAAAAAAGGAGTAGACCAGTAGCGTATTTTCCTTTCACAATGTTAATGCACATTAGCTTAATTCGAATTTTTCTTTCTCAAATGTTAATGTACATAACCTTCCCCTCCTTTCCTTTCACGAACTTTGTAATGTAGCTTTTTTCTCGCATTACGATCCGCCATCTTGTTTTACATTAGGAATATAGGAAGTTTTGGCGGTAAAATTTAAAATTTCATTAGCTGATTTTTTTTAATCGTCAATTTTTACCCCCACTAGCAAACTTCTTCCATTTTATTATCCCCACCCCTGGAAAATCCTAATGTCAATGCGCATTAACATTACGAAAGGAAAATAGGCTTCAGCGTAGTCTGGCTCGGGGACTTCAAAGAGTCAATACCAGCCTGAAATTTCCCTTTCTAAAGAGCAAAGGTTGAGTGCGAAGGGCATCCACTCTTTTTTTTTGTGCCAAAACCAAATGTCAGCCCAAAGCAATCACCCTAGGGCCTAGGGCTGATTAAGAGGCTGACGAAAAACCCCAACCCCGTCTGAACACAGGAAAAGGAGGCGAAAGCGCAGAATAAGAAGCCGATAGTTAGTGACAAAGTCATTTGCAAGAGTTACCCTCTTGCAAGGGGAAATGTTTAGAAACATCCATTTCCGAAAAATAACAAGTCATGCTTTTTTTTTGTCAGTTTGTCGCGCTGAGAGTTTCGAAGTTAAACACTATCTTAACTTCTTATGTCTTCAGGTTATAAACTGAAAGCGCCGACTCACAAGCGTCAAGTATTCTGTCAAGTGACCATGGGATCTCAAGAGCATACCACTTCCATCATCAGCATTAACACGTTGGAGCCCAAGTGGAACTCCTCCATGCAGTTCCTTATCAAGGACGTACAGGAAGATGTCCTCTGTATCACTGTGTTCGATAAGGGTCACTATTCCCCGGATGAGTTCCTAGGTAAGACCAAAAGGGTTAAAGGGGAAGCTATAAACCCGAGAGAGCCCAATCTGCTGATGGGCTCTCTCTGTAGCAAATATGTACTTTACAAGTTTACTGTTGCTGAAATTATTCAGCGTATTTTTGGGGTACGGTACCTGTTGTTAACTAATTTGCTGATAGGCTGTCTTAGTCGAGACGAAGGTGGAACGTATTCGATTTTTTTTTTTTTTTTTTTTTTTTTTTTTGTTTTTTAAAGGGAAATTTAAACTTTTAAGGTTTTTTTTTTTTTTTTTTTTTTTTAGGTTTGATAGAGAGAACTGTAACTGCTAAGGTATTGTTTATTTATTTAGACTCTTTATTGATTTTAATTCAATGTACACAAATACAAGAAATTACAAATAAAGGGCGAAATTATTGCCTAGGGCAATCTCTACCATTCAACTCTTTTATCGTACCGAAAGCAAAGAAAGAAGGAAGACGGGATAGGAGGAAGCCAGCCGTTCCGATAAATAACCTTATCTATTTAGGATAAAATCCGCCCCAAACGGGAATCGAACCTGCGACCTAGCGCTTATAAGTAACAAGGCAGAATTGCTACCCTCCAAGCTAACTAGGCTGACTAAAAGTTTTTATATCTTGAGGCAGTGGCAATATTTAGTAAAGTAATTCTGACATCTCCATTACTTGCCCATCGCATTTGTCTCTTTAGAAAAGTAAATTTGACTATTTGACATCTCCACTAACTTTTCTTTGTCTGGCACATTGCATACCTAAAATATAGTTACACGGCATTCATACAAAATATTCAATACGTTGAATACGTCAGTTCCCAATAGATCACTGAATGTTGTGCGTGGTTGGTATCTGGATGGGTGACCATTTGGGCAATGTTTGGCCTCACTCAGGCAACATCTCCACTAACTTTTCTTTGTTTGGCACATTGCATACCTAAAATTTAGTTACACGGCATTCATACAAAATATTCAATACGTTGAATACGTCAGTTCCCATTAGATCACTGAATGTTGTGCGTGGTTGGTATCTGGATGGGTGACCATTTGGGCAATGTTTGGCCCCACTCAGGCTGGGTGATGTTAAGGTGGATATCCTGAATCGAGGGTAAAATCTATCTAAAATCGCGTCACTAAAAGCAGTTTGGTTTATGGTGACTTTTTTAAACTACAATACATATCGTTAGATGTTTTAGTATGGTAATCTATTTGTTCTTTCCCCCACCAGGTCGTACAGAGATGAGGATATATCCTGAATCGAGGGTAAAATCTATCTAAAATCGCGTCACTAAAAGCAGTTTGGTTTATGGTGACCTTTTTAAACTACAATACATATCGTTCGATGTTTTAGTATGGTAATCTATTTGTTCTTTCCCCCACCAGGTCGTACAGAGATGAGGATTGTTGACATTTACAACTCTAAAGGCCATCACTCAGGCTGGGTGATGTTAAGGTGGGTATCCTGAATCGAGGGTAAAATCCATCTAAAATCGCGTCACTAAAAGCAGTTTGGTTTATGGTGACTTTTTTTAAACTACAATACATATCGTTAGATGTTTTAGTATGGTAATCTATTTGTTCTTTCCCCCACCAGGTCGTACAGAGATGAGGATTGTTGACATTTACAACTCTAAAGGCCAACAACATGGACCCATTAACAAAATGCTTAAACTGTACCAAGTCAATACAGGAGAAGTTCTGTTGAAATTAGACTTGCATTTGTTTAACAAGTAAAACCTATCAGAAATGTGGATATTCATATTCAACTGATGGATTTTCATTGGTTAACCGGACATTTATATTCAACTGATATCAACAAGTAAAACCTATCAGAAATGTGGATATTCATATTCAACTGATGGATTTTCATTGGTTAACCGGACATTTATATTCAACTGATATTAACAAGTAAAACCTTTCAGAAATGTGGATATTCATATTCGACTGATGGATTTTCATTGGTTAACCGGACATTTATATTCAACTGATATATTTTCTTTAACTGGTAAAAATTCATCTGGAATAATCAATCAGAATCCTACTTATTTAAGCCTTGCATTTATTTAGTAAGTTAAACCTATCTGAAATTAAACTAATGATAGATTTATCTGATTTATGATATAGTTTGACCTGGAAAATCGATCAAAATTTGTAATGGTTTAACCGTTCGATCAAAATTCTACTTATTATAGGTATGAGACTTGCATTTATTAACTAAGTAAAACCTGGATTTGAAATTCTACTTACATACTTAATACTTAAACCAATTCTACTTAAACCTTGTCTTGAAGATTTTTTAGTGATTTTTTTTCTTTTTTTTTCAGCTGATTCCAAACTACATAAGTTCTACCATTTTTACTTTTTTCCCCCCTCTGTCCCACCGAAAATCGAACCTGTGACTCCCCGAATACTATTCTTGTGTGAACAACCGCTACTCTTAAGGTTGTTCGAATCCTACTTATTTAAGCCTTGCATTTATTTAGTAAGTTAAACCTATCGGAAATTAAACTAATGACAGATTTATCTGATTTATGATATAGTTTGACCTGGAAAATCGATCAAAATTTGTAATGGTTTAACCGTTCGATCAAAAATTCTACTTATTATGAGACTTGCATTTATTAACGAAGTAAAACTTGGATTTGAAATTCTACTTACATACTTAAACCTTAAACCAATTCTACTTAAACCTTGTCTTGAAGATTTTTCAGTGATTTTTTTTTTAGCTGATTCCAAACTACATAAGTACTTTTCCCCCCTCTGTCCCACCGAAAATCGAACCTGTGACTCCCCGAATACTATTCTTGTGTGAACAACCGCTACTCTTAAGGTTGTTCACACAAGCAGCATTTATACGATGGATAAGTCGTATTTTCCTTTTGGAAACTGAGACGATTTCCTCCTTTTGGAAAGTGAGACGATTTCCCCTCTTCTGAAGCTCATTTCCCCTCTTTTAAAGGAAATAGTTTAACCACTAGGTGGCGTGATAGTGTCTTTACTAAACCATTGGAAATCCAAGATGGCGCATTCCCAACTGTCGAAGATCAAAATTTCTGTTTCCAAAAGCAAATCGTTTCCATTTCCAAGAGAAAAATACTTCTAAAGTTTATCATACACACCTATTTATTATTATTAGAAATTTATTACCGTTTAGGTTAGCTATATAAAATATCCATTTTACGGATATTGTTTTAATACCTACCTACATATTTATTATGTATTAAGTATTTATCTTGTTGTTTATTTGTTTATTTTATCTATATATTTTTAGTATGGTCAATCCTGGTTGATTGAGAATGCAAATTCTATTAATCCATTCCTATGTACATTTAACTGTTGGTATTATTTTGGCAGCGTTTAAGTGTTCTACATTATCCCTGTTTTATTATTTTACTGTACCTACGTGTACTTTATCTTATGTTTAGTACCTATGTATGGCTGTTTAATATATATAAAAAAACTTTGGATTAAATTTCATTAAAATCGGACAAACTGTTCAAGATTTCTCATAGGGAGGGGAATACAATAAATCCAAAAACGTCGTATTTACCTAAACTTTTGTAAGTTTAGGCTAAACTTACAATCAACCTTAATGCCCACTATTATCCATCATTTTGTTCCTCTTCACAGATCATAATCTGTCATCATGTCCAGATTCAATCCTTCCGATAAGAAGAACATCCTCTATTTGTTCGACCGTCCCCTTTAGGTTTTGGTGATAGGTACACCGCCTAATTAAGGAGGAGATTTTGGCACAAAATGGCCTCAAGTGGTTGCAACGCTTGGCATTTTACCGCTTTTTGGCGGTTTTCGGTGTAGTTTAACAATATCTCGGGAACGGTATAAGCTAAAGACTTGAAATTTGGTATGTAGTTCAAAAATGTAACAAGGATGCAACACAAAACGTTTGGTTAAAATAGGTGCTGCGGTTGGCGGTATTTTGACCGCTTTTGGACAGATTTCGACCGTTTTTAAAAGATTGTACCTTGATACCGCTTTCGCATTTCTTAAACTGGACTTGTTTGGATTTTTGTTGTTTGTTGACTGGACCAGATGACAGTAGTTTGGAAGGAAATGTGCCACATTCCACGGAGGACAAGAAGAGACAGCAATGCATCAGTGAGCTCATAGATACGGAACAGGCTTATATTGAAGATATGTCTATCGTGCATGAGGTAATACGAGCTTTATTAGTTATTATACCTTTGATTTTGACCCTTTTCTTAAGAAGGAATAAGAAGAAAAAAAAAAAAAAAAATATATAGTTGAAGAAAATTTAGTAGGTACCTTTTGTGATGAGTTTTTAGGTAAATTACCTTTATGAGCTATTGAGTGATGAGTCACTTTGTACCAAAGTCAGAAATAAAGCTGTGTTCACACATAGTGGACGCATTCCATTGACGTGGTGAATCTATGTCGTCGAGGCAGTGTACGGTTTCAGTCGACATCGATTGACGGCGGGGCGTCAACTAAGTGTGGACACAGATTTAGGGTAGGGTGGAGATTTTATTTTATTGGTCATTTTTCTCACTAGGAAGCTTCTCGCTATAAAAAACCAATTTTCGTTCAAAAGTCTCATTTCTGTGAATACTCTTTTTTGTTGACATACCTACCTATTTTTAAAGGACGATGTAGAATCGTTGAATCGTAACCCATAATTTGGGCTGTGTGCCCCTACACCTTATCCTCGGAGTGGGCTTTTTGTGCATGATGGAAAAAATACGATGACTTTTCAATTTACCCACTGCTAATTTTGAACTCAGATATTAAACATGAAAACCATTTTGTGTCGACAGGTGTTTGAAAAGCCTTTGAAGGAAAGTAAAATCCTGACGCGGGAGGAGCACGGTCAGATCTTTGTCAACTGGAAGGAAATCATTGTGTGTAACCATATGTTCCTCAGGTGAATAATACTCGTACTTATTGTTTGGGATACGCCTTGTGTTATTTAATAGGTACTTATGTTCTGCTGACGTTTAGAAGGTAATTTATCACCAGTAATTTTCACATTTTTAAATATTGTCTCTAAAGCTGTGTTCAAACATAGTCGACGGCCGCCGATCGATGTCGACTGAAACCGTCCACACTGCCTCGACAACATAGATTCACCTCGTCGATCAATTTCAATCGACGGCCGTCGACTGTGTGGACACAGCTTTAGGCCTACCACTCACATTTTGACCACCGGAACGTGTATGTGGCGGTCTGACAAAGGATGAGCGTGAGTGCCCAACCTGATCTAATAAAGTTACACTAATAATTCTCTGACTTGAATATTTCAGGGCACTACGGGTTCGCCGAGATATGAGTAGCAAAGGTGACATACGAATGATTGGAGATATTCTGTGTGAACACGTAAGTAAACAGTCGGTAAAGTAAAGAGCCAGATGGTCACCCATCCAGATACCAACCATGCACAATGGATCTTAACTTCAGTGATCCATTGAGGTCTGGCGCATTCTACAAGCTATCACCTTAACCCATCTTTTGGGGCTGTTTGCTCCTACATCTAAGTCTCAGAGTAGACTTTTTGTATGCTGGCTTACCTTTGTCTTGATCCTTTTAAAGATCAATCAATCAATCCATAATCGTTCGATCATGCGGCAGGCCGATGTTACAAGGCCTCTCCACTAATTTGGAAAAAAATGCTCCTTTTCTTGATGCCAATAAATCACGAAAATTCACTCTTTCTCTTTCAGTTGCCTAGAATGACAGCCTATGTCCGGTTCTGTAGTTGTCAACTGAGCGCTGCAGCTCTCCTACAGAAGCTCACCGACCAGAGTCCTGAGTTCAAAACCATCTCGAAGAAATGTCGATGGATAAGTCGTATTTTCCTTTTGGAAACTGAGACGATCTCCCCTCTTCTGAAGCTCATTTCCCCTCTTTTAAAGGAAATAGTTTAACCACTAGGTGGCGTGATAGTGTCTTTACTAAACCATTGGATCGTACGATGGATAAGTCGTATTTTCCTTTTGGAAACTGAGACGATTTCCTCCTTTTGGAAAGTGAGACGATTTCCTCCTTTTGGAAAGTGAGACGATTTCCTCCTTTTGGAAAGTGAGACGATCTCCCCTCTTCTGAAGCTCATTTCCCCTCTTTTAAAGGAAATAGTTTAATCACTAGGTGGCGTGATAGTGTCTTTACTAAACCATTGGAAATTCAAGATGGCGCATTCCCAACTGTCGAAGATCAAAATTTCTGTTTCCAAAAGCAAATCGTTTCCGTTTCCAAGAGGAAATTATTCTAAAGTTTATCATACACACCTATTTATTATTATTAGAAATTTATTACCGTTTAGGTTAGCTACATAAAATATCCATTTTACGGATATTGTTTTAATACCTACCTATTTATTTTGTATTAAGTATTTAATCCATTCCTATGTACGTTTAACTGTTGGTATTATTTTGGCAGCGTTTAAGTGTTCTACATTATCCCTGTTTTATTATTTTACTGTACCTACGTGTACTTTATCATATTAAGTATTTAATCCATTCCTATGTATGTTTAACTGTTGGTATTATTTTGGCAGCGTTTAAGTGTTCTACATTATCCCTGTTTTATTATTTTACTGTACCTACGTGTACTTTATCTTGTTTTAAAATGACGATTACCTACCTTTATCCTACGTACCATGTTTTATATTTTAACCAAGGATGACATTAGATATATATCTAAATTTACGTATTCTTAGGTAATTATTTTACAAATTAAAAAATACCTAGTAACAAAGTTTTGTATTTTTATTAATAAAATCATTCTCACCAGTTTTTTGTCTGATTTCAAATCTGATCTTTTTGTAGACAGCCTGCTGTTTCGCTGTTCGACTTGGGTGAATCAGCTGGCTGCATTTGAGTGAAGTTATTCCACTTGATGTGTGTGTGTGTGTTTTGATAAGGGTCAAACCCAGGAATTTCCTTGTCTAGTTACTCTTATGACCGCTAGACCACAGACTCTTGAGATAAAATATCACAGTGCATACCTATCACACGCATTTCCGTCTCTCCCTACTATCTGTATTTCCCAGCATGTTGGCATGTTCACTATCTAGGCTAGGTACTCTCTAGTTCTCACGAGAATGACGTCACCAGAAAAGATAATTGTTGTATTATGTACATTATCTTTTCTGATGAGTACGCGAGTATACAGTGTATGTTTCGATAGCTAAGGAGAGCAAGGCACAGGACTGTAGAAAGGATGCCCGAATTTCGGGGCTGTCTGATCTCTAGGAAAATGGTCTTGAAAGTCTGACCTTAGCTAGAAAGAGGTACAGGAGGAATTTACTTGGTTGGTCATCAGATGCTAGTAGAGAATCTAGAGATGCTTCGGTGTGCTCGGTAGGTTCTTGTGTTTTCTATGGGAGGGAAATGTCAGGTGCATTAAACGTGCTATAACTTGCTTTAGTGGCGTACTGGTCAAGATGCTCGTCTGATAAACAAGAGGGCGTGGGTTCAATCCCAGCCGAGGCATGGAATTTTATCCTCATAACCACTGGTTACATTGTAATTTAGAAAACATTGGTTGAACAAACAGAGCCGCTATCAATTTGAATCTAGAGAACTAGACAAGGAAAACCAAAAACCACTTCCTCTTATGTCATTTGTTAGTTTCGCCGGCTCCCAAGGATGTGGCGAGATAGCTGACCAAGTTTTCAGTATAAAAGGCTTGCATTTTGGTCCTAGTGATTAGAATCTCTTGGTTCTATTACCGTATAGCACCAGAGTACCCATCTGTAGGACTTGTGTTCAGTTTTTTCGTAAAAAAAGTCTACGTGTTTTTATAGTAGATATCTACTTGTTTTTTATTTTGTTAAATCACTGAGGTAAGTACCTAAACCTCTACATTCAAGTCCGGTCTTACCGGCCTTTGTTTTGTTTTTGTTTGTTTGTTTTTGTTTTTTTCTTCTTCTTCTTCTTCTTCTTCTTCTTCTTCTTCTTCTTCTTCTTCTTCTTCTTCTTCTTTAGCTTCTAGCAGTCTTTGTAAACTTTCTGTGAAATCATGTTTTACCTTGTTTCCTCTTTCATTCTCACTTTTCCAGAGTTTTAGGAGGTGTCTTTTATCTTTGAATTCTTAACTTTTTTCTTATCGATAAACTTGGGGAAAAAATAGAAAGTATGAAAGCAACTGGAAGAACTCTTCCTTTTCCTTCCTCTTACTTCCTTCCCATCTTCTGCTTGGCGAAAAGAAACCTATCCAACAACGTGCCGCGATAATATCAAAATATTGTACCTTTTCTTTAACCAGATACCAGTCTGCAAGTCAGCATAGACTGGAATCTGGTCCTACGGACGAACCCCTCCTAAAGCTTGATAGGGTCTAAAATCTTATCTGAAATTTTCAGAATTTTTTTCTTTATGTTTAGTACCTATGTATGACAGTTTAATATATATAAAAAAACTTTGGATTAAATTTCATTAAAATCGGACAAACTGTTCAAGATTTCTCATAGGGAGGGGAATACAATATCAGCTTAGTGTGGCTGGGGGACTTTAAACAGGGAGTAGACCAGGTTGGTCTGTCTGGGGGACTTGAAGCAGGGTGTATACCTGAAATTCCCCTTGCTAAAGAAATAACGAAGGTTGAATGCAAAGGGCATCCACTCGTAAAATATGTACCCAAAACCAAATGTCAGCTAAAATCAATTACCCCAGTTTACACTTTTTTCAGGCTTTATGGCAGAATTCTCACACAGTGAGCTCTTTTACCCAACTAATTAACATTATTTTGTGTAGTTAAATTTACATGTTTTCCCCTCCGCCAGGAATCGTTTGGTGTAATGGGTGATTCAACTACAGCTATGAGGGATCCAATCTTCTACCGGTGGCATGAGAACATCAATGACATTTTCATGGTGTATAAGAACAGTCTGCCACCTTACTCAACGGATCAGGTAAGTGAAAATAAAATCTAATAGTGTATTAGGGTACTTTTTTCGCCTACCCATAAGGTATCGTCCATATTATGGTCAGGATTGTGATAAAGCAGGAACCATATAAAGTAGAATCAAAAGAATTCGGTGGAATGAGATAAAAAAAGTTTTTAGGGAGGACTCGTTATCTATTAACTCTTGACAGATACCCAGTTCGACCTAGAATTAATCCCAAGATTTTCCGACCTTGTAAGGTAAGCCCCCATTTAACCTATATCATTTTTTTTTTTTTTTTTTTAGTTTAGGCTAAACTTACAATCAACCTTAATGCCCACTATTATCCATCACTTTGTTCCTCTTCACAGCTGTCATCATGTCCAGATTCAATCCTTCCGATAAGAAGAACATCCTGTATTTGTTCGACCGTCCAGGTGAACCTTTGATTGTCGGCAAAGGCGACGATTTCAAGGTCGGATTTTCGGTCCCGGCAGACTACCTGCCGGATCGTTACAAGAATACAATATGGAATCTTATATTGTAAAATGAGATCAATAATCGATGATGTGACTAGAATGACTAATATAAATAAATGTATGACTATTATCCTACCTATAGGGTTCGTTCTCACAACGGCTGGCTTTGTCCTATCCTGTCTTCCTCCGCTCTTTTATTTCGGGACGATAAGACCTTAGCACTTACAGTTCCCCCTATCAAACCTCTTAAAAGAAGTTTTAAATTGTTTGAACTTTTGTCTAAACTTCCAGATATAACGCGGAACGCCTGAGTAACAAGCTGCTTAGAACCCGCAAATTCAACAACTTCCGTGAGGCCATTCCAGAGGCTTACTTCTCCAAGTTGGATGCTGCCAATGCATCCAGAACCTGGCCTCCAAGATTCAAGAACAGTACCCTCAGTGTAAGTTTTGGTGAAACAATACCTTAGATTTAGTTTTTGGTAAAACAGTATCTGGAATTTAGTTTTTGGTAAAACAACATCACATTATTTAGTTTTGGGTAAAAACAATACCTTAAATTTAGTTTTTGGTAAAACAATATCTTAAATTTATTGCCAGCCACTCACGCGGGTAAAAGTTTTGGTAAAACAATACAATAAGTTTTGTTTTGGTAAAACAATAGCTAAGTTTAATTTTTGGTAAAATAATGCCTTAAATTTAGGTTTTGGTAAAAATACCTACTACATAAGTTTTGGTAAAACAATACCCCAAGTTTTTGTTTTGGTAAAACAATACCTTTAGGTTTTGGTAATAGGTACACCGCCTAATTAAGGAGGAGATTTTGGCACAAAATGGCCTCAAGTGGGAGTTTAAGAATGTTTGAAATATTATCTTAGGTGTCATTTTGTTTTATTCGCAGGACATTAACCGTGACAGAGATCGTCTTAGATTTGAGCTGGCAGATTTGGAGAGATGGAGAGACAGAGTCTTGGAAGCCATCCACACCAAAAGTGTCACTACGGTAAGAGTGTCTTTACCTTTAGTCTTAAGGAAAGCGTACCTAAACAGGAGAAATTTTATCTGTTAGTTAGAGAGTTATCACGGAACGACTAAGGCCGGGGGCCACAAAGTGAGTTTAAACTCGGTTTAAGCAATCTGATTGGCTGAAATTTTTTACATCAACCCATCACATTGCCTAATCCGAGGTTAATCCAAATACGCTCACTTGTGGCCCCCGCACAGACTCTTGAGATAAAATATCACAGTGCATACCTATCACACGCATTTCCGTCTCTCCCTACTATCTGTATTTCCCAGCATGTTGGCATGTTCACTATCTAGGCTAGGTACTCTCTAGTTCTCACGAGAATGACGTCACCAGAAAAGATAATTGTTGTATTATGTACATTATCTTTTCTGATGAGTACGCGAGTATACAGTGTATGTTTCGATAGCTAAGGAGAGCAAATCGTCAGCATTACTTGGAGAATTTTCATTTTAACTTTTCTAAATAGCTAGTTTAGGATCCTTAATATTCAATTGGGCTGTAGACTTCAGTATTTGAGAACCTATTCTTGAAAAATTACAACAACAAAAAAAAGTGTCCTAAATGCCTTGGGCTTTGAAAACCGAGGGGAAAATACATTTAGCAACTTTCCTTCCAATAGGTAAGGAAAGTAGACGAACTACTCATGAAATCAACTGTGGTATCTAAGAAGCTGTAGGAAAATCGCAATGATTAGGGCTTTTCAAATATGAACTGGACAAAGTTGTGGTTTAGATTTTACCAAGATCTTCTTACAAACTATAAGTATGTCTCAAGTTTCATCAGTTTTAAGCCTGGAACTTAGTTGATATCCTACATCTACAACCCTTTTGTTCTTGAAACTGCATCACTTCTACCGATCAAAGTCAGAAATTACCAAAACAGATCGGTAGGATTATTTCTGGCTTTCACAATTTATCAAGTTTCCTACTTTCACAGACGAAGAACAAAATACCAAATAGGTACCTCCAATTTGAGAGCTAAAGAAGATCGGATAAGATTTATGCGTTTTAAATCTGGAAGAGGAATGATCTCTGGTTCAAGTTGAAAATAATTTTATTGATAGGTTTGTTTTTCTTCTTTATAGATAAAAAATTGATTCGAGGTTTCCCTCCAAGGGCAGAGGTTCAACTATGTAATATGTATATTGGCAGAATTTCCCTGCTGTAGGTATAGCCAAACTAATTTTTTGTTTCAAATTCAAATTTGTTATGGCGGCTCTTCCATCTCCGAAAATTTTCAAAGGCCTATACCTACGTATTGCTGAAAATTTCTTTTATTTTGTCAACACTCGCGAGGAAGACCCTACAACCTCCAAATAGTCGTTTGGATGCAAAAAGGTCAAAATCGTTGGGTGTTTAAAGCATTTGAAACAATCGATAATTATAATCGGTTCTGTTGAGAGCGTAACCTATTCCTAATAACATTGAATCAGTATGAGGCAAGCAACCCAAAGATTCAACGGTTACAGTCTGTCCACACTGCACGAATATTTCTTCGTCCAAAGATCGTGTCTTAAGATGCCTTTGTATCGGGATCCAAGATAAGACATGCCTTTGCATCGGGATATTCGGGATTGAAGAAAGCAAAGGCCTATATTTTTGTCCATTCAGCAAACTTCAGAAAAAAAACAAGGTCTTTTTTCATTATTTTGAAAAGTTGTCAAGATTTTATTTTGTGATCAAGCAGATTAGAAAATAATAATACTTTCCTTTTTTTTAATAATATGTAATAAATAAAATATTTCCAGGTTGAGAACACGAGTGGTAAAAGACGTCGTGGTACAGTGAGAATATTCCTGGCTCCCAAATTTGACGAGAGAAATTCCCAGTTCAATTTCCGGGAACAGAAGGGCCTCTTTATGGAATTGGATCGCTTTGTGGTTGACTGTGAGTATAGTATTAAGGTGTGTCCAAACATAGTCGACCAGCCATCGATCGACGAGGTGAATCTATGTTGTCGAGGCAGAGTGGACGGTTCAGTCGACATCGATCGGTTGCCGGTCGACTATGTGTGGACATACCTTTATGGGTTATTCAAAGTCTTATATGTAGACCATTTAGCCCAACAGTTTGCAATATTGCACCACTTTATTAAGTGCTATACGTGAGTGGCGAATGGCACATTAAAAGCTAATAAAGAAATACAAACGACACTATTTTTTCCCCCGAAGGACAAGTGGGAACGGGCCTTGACACCCCAGGAGGTGAATTACTTTACTCCACATTTCTATTTTTCAGTGAACGATCGTAACACGGTCATAGAACGCTCGTCCCTGGATTCCTCCGTCACATGGAATTGGATCGCTTTGTGGTTGACTGTGAGTATAGTATTAAAGTGTGTCCAAACATAGTCGACCAGCCATCGATCGACGAGGTGAATCTATGTTGTCGAGGCAGAGTGGACGGTTCAGTCGACATCGATCGGTTGCCGGTCGACTATGTGTGGACATACCTTTATGGGTTATTCAAAGTATTATATGTAGACCATTTAGCTCAACAGTTTGCAATATTGCACCACTTTATTAAGTGCTATAAGTGAGTGGCGGATGGCACATTAAAAGCTAATAAAGAAATACAAACGACACTATTTTTTCCCCGAAGGACAAGTGGGAACGGGCCTTCACACCTCAAGAGGTGAATTACTTTACTCCACATTTCTATTTTTCAGTGAACGATCGTAACACGGTCATAGAACGCTCGTCCCTGGATTCCTCCGTCATATGTAGACCATTTAGCTCAACAGTTTGCAATATTGCACCACTTTATTAAGTGCTATAAGTGAGTGGCGAATGGCACATTAAAAGCTAATAAAGAAATACAAACGACACCATTTTTCCCCGAAGGACAAGTGGGAACGGGCCTTCACACCTCAGGAGGTGAATTACTTTACTCCTTATTTCTATTTTTCAGTGAACGATCGTAACACGGTCATAGAACGCTCGTCCCTGGATTCCTCCGTCACCATTCCATTTGACACCACATTCCGCGAGTTGGACACCAATCGGCCGGCAGAAGGTAGTGACGATTTGGCGGCATTCAATTTCTGCGGCTGTGGTTGGCCGCAACACATGCTTATACCGAAGGGATCGGCGGATGGATTTGCCTGTCAGTTATTTGTGATGGTATCCGATTATGAACAAGATAGGGTGAGTCAGACAGCGTGTGGCTTTCAGTCCTTGTCCTCCCAGGTGAACCTTTGATTGTCGGCAAAGGCGACGATTTCAAGGTCGGATTTTCGGTCCCGGCAGACTACCTGCCGGATCGTTACAAGAATCTGTCAGACGATCTGAACAATCGGTTTGGAAGCGATTCGCAGAACAATATTCCGGTCAGACCGCTGTCCAATATTCCAGATCTGAACCTATCCATGTCTATGGATAGACGAGGGTCATTTTCCGTGTTCATTCCGCAACATAGGGAGTGTGCGACTCAGCTGATCAATGCCTTGATGAGTAAGTTATGTAAACATATAGAGTAAGTGCTAACTAGAACTTGGCCTGGCGCACTGCCACACAGATCCTGAGTTAACTTTTTACTTTCCTTACCTAAGTAATGCACCTAAGATTACCCATAGCTCACCAAGATTTTTTTTTTTATTTACAGGGCCAGGTTCCTAACAAGTAAGCTTTTACTGATTTAAATGGAGTTTCTCTAGGCCTTCTATTGAAAAGTTTACTGTGACAACTTTTTTCTGAGAAGTATGCTGTGTCGTTTTGGCAACCCAAACTTTGGACAGTCGGTCAATAAGTTCTATTGCATCTATGGATTGTTTCTCTCTGTGTTCTTAGAACAAACCTCATTCGAAGACTTCAAGTCTCTCAGCGTGTACTGTCGGGATCGTATGAACCCCTACATGTACATCTATGCTTTATCCGTGGCCATCCTTCATCGTAATGACTGCAAGGAGATCCCCCAATGGATTGTTTCTCTCTGTGTTCTTAGAACAAACCTCATTCGAAGACTTCAAGTCTCTCAGCGTATACTGTCGGGATCGTATGAACCCCTACATGTACATCTATGCTTTATCCGTGGCCATCCTTCATCGTAATGACTGCAAGGAGATCCCCCTGCCTTCATTTGCTGAAATTCTGCCCGAGAAGTTTATGGACAAGAGTGTTTTCGTTCGCTTACGAGAGGAGGCTAATGTGGTGCAAGATCCTGGATCAAGGGTAAGATTATGAGTTCCTGAAAATAAATATTAATGGCAAGGTCTCATCTCCCACCCCCGCCGCCCGAGGGACCTCGGATATATAAGTTCAGTTTCCTAGAAGCATAACCCATATTTTGGGCTGTCGCTCCTACACCTAAGCCTCAGAGTGGGCTTTCTGTGTATGGTAAGTTCTGGGGCACATTCAGTGCCCGATGTTCCTATTATTCGAAGCATTTATTGAACCAGGGGCTCTCTGACGAAATCTTGCGTGGAAGCCCTCGACAAAGTATACTTATACGCCACTGCAAGGACCACAATAGTTATGAGTTTCAAGTTTATATTTCTGATATTGATCTTTAACCCCAAATTTCAATGCCACTATCCTTTCTGTTCCCTTCAGATACCTTTTGAGATCCCCAAGGATTACAGTGCCTCCGACTTGGATGAGGAACATCGGGTTGCTTACTTCCGAGAAGACATTGGAATCAATCTTCATCATTGGCATTGGCATCTGGTATATCCTTTCGAAGGAGCTACCAACATTGTCAACAAGGACCGAACATTATCTCATTTCATTTCATTGTGAAGAGTCTAGGTTACAGTATGGTAAAATCAGGGGCACCCGATATTCCTATAATTTAGAGTCTCTCTTGAATCTATTGAACCAGGGGCTCCCAGGCGAAATCTTGCTAAGTATAACTTATACGCCACTGCAAAGATGACAATAGTTATGGGTTTTAAGCTTTTAGTTTAAGTTAATTTGTTTTGTGATTGACTGATCTTCAATCCCAGATTTTAATGACACCATCCTTTCTGTTCCCTTCAGATACCTTTTGAGATCCCCAAAGATTACAGTGCCTCCGACTTGGATGAGGAACATCGAGTTGCTTACTTCCGGGAAGACATTGGAATCAATCTTCATCATTGGCATTGGCATCTGGTATATCCTTTCGAAGGAGCTACCAACATTGTCAACAAGGACCGAATTTGCCCGCTACGGAAACCGACGGAGCACGTCGAACCAACTTTAGTCCTAATCTGACAATTCATCACGTAAGACCCCCCTGCATATGTCTCTATTTTACAAGTCAAGTTCTATCTGAATCAAGACCCTTGATTTTTCTTTCTGACCTAATTCATAACGTTACTTGCCACTCTCCTCAGGGATGTCACAAGAGATCTAATCAGGTCCCAGTTGCATAGGGTTGAAATAGTCAGTTGTCCTACTTTTACCAATACTAACATGAAGGACAGCGCTACTAGAGATATACCCCATTACTAATACTGCCATCCCCGTTCTTGCTCACCAGGTGGACTCTCCCCAGTCTACTGCAACCTGCGACAACGCGTCCAGTTTCTGCGGAGTCCGCGACAGTAAATATCCGGACAAGCGAGCCATGGGCTTCCCCTTCGATAGAGTCCCGCGCTCTGGTGTCAACACCATGCAACAATTCCTCACCCCCAACATGGCGGTGCTGGATGTGAAAATCAGATTCGCAGACCGCATTGTTGCCAGACGCCCCTTGAATAACAACCGGACCGGACAGAATCAGAACCGCAACCAAAACCGAAACCAAAACCAGAACCGAGGCTAGACAAACAATTTGAACACCGATTCTTAAGGCCAGCCACTCACTATCAAGTAGACCTGACAGGTACAGCTGATCCGATATACCTAACACCTAATGAGCACACATACTATCAGGTAGACCTGATCAGGTGTATCTGTCGTCAGGTCTACCTGATAGTGAGTGGCTGGTCTAAGACCAGGACCACAATCTGAGTTTGAACTTGGTTGAAGTTTAACTCTTAGATTAAGCAATCTAATTGGCTGAAGCTGGGACCATAGAGTTTAAACTCGGTTTAAGTTTTAATCTCGGGTTTTTTTTTTTAAATTAACCAGATTGTTTAATCCGATAGTTAAACTGAAACCGAATTTAAAATCACTTTGTGACCCTTGGCCTAAAAGGTTAGAAATCAACCAATCAGATTGATTTCTAAGAATTCAACCAAGTTTGAGCTCAGATTGTGGTAATGGTTATTGAACTTGGCAATCATGGACACTCCTTGAACGCGTTTTATTGATATGATTTATAAGTTGTACGTAATACTAATACCTACCAATGATATCCTATATATACACTTTCTAATTATTTTCTGTTTGACCAATTGGTCAATTACCTGCTCGTTTCATTACTTTATTATCCCTACTATAAGAATATATTATTCGTATTATTATATAAATAAATTTATTTTTTTTCGCAGTCTTAACAGGATCTAATGTATTAAATTTGTAGAGTAGTTATCAGAAAATACCTAATTAGTGTTAGTAGTAGTTTTGTTTTAACTAGGTCCCTGTATTTTTTGGACCAGTTAAGGGTTCTGTTCCAATTTCGACTCTGCCAAAAATGTTCAATTCCCGCCCGGGGCGAACATTATCGTCAGCATTACTTGGAGAATTTTCATTTTAACTTTTCTAAATAGGTAGTTTAGGATCCTTAATATTCAATTGGGCTGTAGACTTCAGTATTTGAGAACCTATTCTTGAAAAATTACAACAAAAAAAAAAAGTGTCCTAAATGCCTTGGGCTTCGAAAACCGAGGGGAAAATACATTTAGCAACTTTCCTTCCAATAGGTAAGGAAAGTAGACAAACTACTCATGAAATCAACTGTGGTATCTAAGAAGCTGTAGGAAAATCGCAATGATTAAGGCTTTTCAAATACGAACTAGACAAAGTTGTGGTTTAGATTTTACCAAGATCTTCTTACAAACTATAAGTATGTCTCAATCTCAAGTTTCAACAGTTTTAAGCTTGGAACTTAATTGATATCCTACAACCCTTTGTTCTTGAAACTGCATCACTTCTACCGATCAAAGTCAGAAATTACCAAAACAGATGGGTAGGATTATTTCTGGCTTTCACAATTTATCAAGTTTCCTACTTTCACAGACGAAGAACAAAATACCAAATAGGTACCTCCAATTTGAGAGCTAAAGAAGATCGGATAAGATTTATGCGTTTTAAATCTGGAAGAGGAATGATCTCTGGTTCAAGTTGAAAATAATTTTATTGATAGGTTTGTTTTTCTTCTTTATAGATAAAAAATTGATTCGAGGTTTCCCTCCAAGGGCAGAGGTTCAACTATGTAATATGTATATTGGCAGAATTTCCCTGCTGTAGGTATAGCCAAACTAATTTTTTGTTTCAAATTCAAATTTGTTATGGCGGCTCTTCCATCTCCGAAAATTTTCAAAGGCCTATACCTACGTATTGCTGAAAATTTCTTTTATTTTGTCAACACTCGCGAGGAAGACCCTACAACCTCCAAATAGTCGTTTGGATGCAAAAAGGTGTATTGCTGAAGTTTTCTTTTATTTTGTCAACACTCGCGAGGAAGACCCTACAACCTCCAAATAGTCGTTTGGATGCAAAAAGGTCAAAATCGTTGGGTGTTTAAAGCATTTGAAACAATCGATAATTATAATCGGTTCTGTTGAGAGCGTAACCTATTCCTGATAACATTGAATCAGTATGAGGCAAGCAACCCAAAGATTCAACGGTTACAGTCTGTCCACACTGCACGAATATTTCTTCGTCCAAAGATCGTGTCTTAAGATGCCTTTGTATCGGGATCCAAGATAAGACATGCCTTTGATCTGGCTTTCACAATTTATCAAGTTTCCTTCTTTCACAGACGAAGAACAAAATACCAAATAGGTACCTCCAATTTGAGAGCTAAAGAAGATCGGATAAGATTTATGCGTTTTAAATCTGGAAGAGGAATGATCTCTTGTTCAAGTTGAAAATAATTTTATTGATTGGTTTGTTTTTCTTCTTTACAGATAAAAAATTGATTCGAGGTTTCCCTCCAAGGGCAGAGGTTCAACTATAATATGTATATTGGCAGCATTTCCCCGCTGTATAGCCAAACTAATTTTTTGTTTCAAATTCAAATTTGTTATGGCGGCTCTTCCATCTCCGAAAATTTTCAAAAGCCTATACGTATTGCTGAAAATTTCTTTTATTTTGTCAACACTCGCGAGGAAGACCCTACAACCTCCAAATAGTCGTTTGGATGCAAAAAGGTCAAAATCGTTGGGTGTTTAAAGCATTTGAAACAATCGATAATTTATTATAATCGGTTCTGTTGAGAGCGTAACCTATTCCTGATGCCATTGAATCAGTATGAGGCAAGCAACCCAAAGATTCAACGGTTACAGCCTGTCCACACTGCACGAATATTTCTTCGTCCAAAGATCGTGTCTTAAGATGCCTTTGTATCGGGATCCAAGATAAGACATGCCTTTGCATCGGGATATTCGGGATTGAAGAAAGCAAAGGCCTATATTTTTGTCCATTCAGCAAACTTCAGAAAAAAAACAAGGTCGAATCAGTGGGGTAAACCAGATGCCAATGCCAGTGGTGAAGGTTGACCCCGATGTCCTCTCGGAAGTAAGCAACCCGATGTTCTTCATCCAAGTCGGAGGCACTGTAATCTTTGGAGATCTCAAACGGCACCTATCGGGGACAAAAGAGGTGGTTTACTCCAAGAATCTTAACAGGATCTAAAGTATTAAATTTGTAGAGTACCTAGTTATCAGAAAATACCTAATTAGTGTTAGTAGTAGTTTTGTTTTAAAGATAAACAAAATTTTCTAGGTCCCTGTATTTTTTGGACCAGTTAAGGGTTCTGTTCCAATTTCGACTCTGCCAAAAATGTTCAATTCCCGCCCGGGGCGAACTTTATCCTATAGGGTTCGTTCTCACAACGGCTGGCTTTGTCCTATCCTGTCTTCCTCCGCTCTTTTGTTTCGGGACGATAAGACCTTAGCACTTACAGTTCCCTCTATCAAAGCTCCTAAAAAGTTTGAAATTGTTTGAACTTTCGTCATCTAAACTTCCAGATATAACGCGGAACGTCTGAGCAACAAGCTGCTTAGAACCCGCAAATTCAATAACTTCCGTGAGGCCATTCCAGAGGCTTACTTCTCTAAGTTAGATGCTGCCAATGCATCCAGAACCTGGCCTCCAAGATTCAAGAATAGTACCCTCAGTGTAAGTTTTGGTGAAACAATACCTTAGATTTAGTTTTTGGTAAAACAGTATCAAATTTTAGTTTTTGGTAAAACAACATCACATCATTTAGTTTTGGGTAAAAACAATACCTTAAATTTAGTTTTTGGTAAAACAATGTCTTAAATTTATTGCCAGCCACTCACGCGGGTAAAAGTTTTGGTAAAACAATACCTTTAGGTTTTGGTGATAGGTACACCGCCTAATTAAGGAGGAGATTTTGGCACAAAATGGCCTCAAGTGGATAACTCTTAGATTAAGCAATCTAATTGTCTAAAGCCAGGGCCATAGAGTTTAAACTCGGTTTAAGTTTTAATCTCGGTTTAAGCAATCTGATTGGCTAACATTTTTAGAGTTTTTAAAAATTAACCAGATTGTTTAATCCGAGAGTTAAACTTAAACCGAATTTAAAATCACTTTGTGACCCTTGGCCTAAAAGGTTAGAAATCAACCAATCAGATTGATTTCCAAGAATTCAACCAAGTTTGAGCTTAGATTGTGGTAATGGTTATTGAACTTGGCAATCATGGACACTCCTTGAACGCGTTTTATTGATATGATTTATAAGTTATACGTAATACTAATACCTACCAATGATATCCTATATATACACTTTCTATATTTTCTGTTTGACCAATTACCTGCTCGTTTCATTACTTTATTATCCCTACTATAAGAATATATTATTCGTATTATTATATAAATAAATTTATTTTTTTATCGTACCTACCAATGATATCCTATATATACACTTTCTATATTTTCTGTTTGACCAATTACCTGCTCGTTTCATTACTTAATTATCCCTACTAGGTATAAGAATATATTATTCGTATTATTATATAAATAAATTTATTTTTTATCGTCAGCATTACTTGGAGAATTTTCATTTTAACTTTTCTAAATAGATAGTTTAGGATCCTTAATATTCAATTGGGCTGTAGACTTCAGTATTTGAGAACCTATTCTTGAAAAATTACAACAACAAAAAAAAGTGTCCTAAATGCCTTGGGCTTTGAAAACCGAGGGGAAAATACATTTAGCAACTTTCCTTCCAATAGGTAAGGAAAGTAGACGAACTACTCATGAAATCAACTGTGGTATCTAAGAAGCTGTAGGAAAATCGCAATGATTAGGGCTTTTCAAATATGAACTGGACAAAGTTGTGGTTTAGATTTTACCAAGATCTTCTTACAAACTATAAGTATGTCTCAATCTCAAGTTTCAACAGTTTTAAGCTTGGAACTTAATTGATATCCTACAACCCTTTGTTCTTGAAACTGCATCACTTCTACCGATCAAAGTCAGAAATTACCAAAACAGATGGGTAGGATTATTTCTGGCTTTCACAATTTATCAAGTTTCCTACTTTCACAGACGAAGAACAAAATACCAAATAGGTACCTCCAATTTGAGAGCTAAAGAAGATCGGATAAGATTTATGCGTTTTAAATCTGGAAGAGGAATGATCTCTGGTTCAAGTTGAAAATAATTTTATTGATAGGTTTGTTTTTCTTCTTTAAAAGTACAGTTGAAGGAAATGGAATATGTAATATTTAAACTTTGAATTTGAATTGGGTCACATTAGACAACGATTAGACACTTTGAGGCCCTACGTCCCCCTCGGGATTAAAGGACATAAGTCAGTAAAGTCAGTCAGTGAAGATTTAGAGGAGAAATAGGACCAATAGTTAAATCGGACCAATATGTGTAGGATGCTGCCCACCTTTGAGCCTTGTCGACGCCGTCCATGTCGACCGAAATCGTACACTGCCTCGACAATATAGATTCACCTTTTCACCTCGTCGATTGACGGCGTTGACTATGTGTGGACACATCTTAAGAGTTCATTGAACTCATCAATTTTTGAAACTGAAATGTCACTTCCTTTGTTCAGTTATTTACCAAATATCGATTATCAGGATCGTGGCAGAAGGAAATGGCAACATGTCCAAAGTTATGCAACTCTCCGTACAGTTTTCTGTTGATGGAAAGATTGCTGGATTCCATCAGGTTCCCGAGGATATCAATGCCTTTCTCTTCTGTAAGGGGGATTCTTTCACCACGAGGCTGAAAGCAAAAATTGGTTTGGTAAGTTAACAACCTTAAGTCACCACGCATGATGAGTTTTATTACGTCATTCCATAGTCATAAAATTTAACATTGAAGGAGCCCAGATTATGATATCATGGCCTAGTATCACGGACACGGAAGTAAAATAAAGTAAGTTTAGTATCGCGGAACGACATTTGTGACAAGCATTTTTTGCTGAATTCCAGTTTTTAATAAGGTCTTTCTTATTGGGATTTTCTCTTACCGATCATTCCATAGTCATAAAATTTAACATTGAAGGAGCCCAGATTATGATATCATGGCCTAGTATCACGGACACAGAAGTAAAATAAAGTAAGTATCGCGGAACGACATTTGTGACAAGCATTTTTTGCTGAATTCCAGTTTTTAATAAGGTCTTTCTTATTGGGATTTTCTCTTACCGTTGACACACTACCAGTATGGATAGCCTCCAAGATTCTGTCCCTCCATCTGTCCAAATCTGCCAGCTCAAAGCGGAGACCATCATTGTCTCGATTCACGTCCTGAAAGTGAGAAACATTTTGTGTTGATTACATACAAAGGGTATTTTTTTTTTCAAAGAGGTTTGATAGAAGGAGCTATAACAGCTAAGGTCTTATCGTCCCGAAATTGAAGAGAGAAGGAAGACAGGATAGGAGAAACCCAGCCGTTCCGAAAAGGAACATTATCCGTTCAGGATAAAATCCAGCCCGGGCTATTTTTTTTTTTTCAAAGAAGTTTGATAGAAGGAGCTATAACAGCTAAGGTCTTATCGTCCCAAAATTGAAGAGAGAAGGAAGACAGGATAGGAGAAACCCAGCCGTTCCGAAAAGGAACATTATCCGTTCAGGATAAAATCCAGCCTGGGCGGGAATCGAATCCGCGGCCTAGCGCTTACAAGGCAGACGCGCTACAAACCAAGCTAACTAGGCTGGCGATCTTATTGTCTAGGGCAAGCTCTACCACGATCCGCGGCCTAGCGCTTACAAGGCAGACGCGCTACAAACCAAGCTAACTAGGCTGGCGATCTTATTGTCTAGGGCAAGCTCTACCACTGGAAACCTGAAGATGAAAGTATGATGACTGATGACTTACACTCAAGGTAGCATTCTTGAACCTCGCTGGCCAAGTCTTAGAGGAGTTGACATTGTCGAGTTTGGAGAAATAAGCCTCCGGCATAGGCTCCCGGAGATTATTGAATTTCCTGGTCCTCATCAACTTGTTGCACAGACGTTCCACGTTATATCTGGAAAATTTGATACAGTAATAAATTTTGGTTAACTAAAGGTAGGAACACACTACTGTCACCTCACGTCACGTAACGTGATGGTAGTGTGGCTGTTCTGAACGAAATTACCTACAATATTATGGGAAAACTTTGAACTACATCTTTCTGACTCCCCATGACTTCAAGTGACGTGTCGTGTTCAATTATTCACCTTGCACAGGACTGAAGACACCAAATTACATTACCTGGCCAATATCTGCTGATGCATGTAGTAGAACAGCTCTCCTCTTCGGTCCTTGTTGACAATGTTACTCGGCGAATCAGTGGAAATATTATGGGAAAACTTTGAACTACATCTTTCTGACTCCCCGTGACTTCAAGTGACGTGTCGTGTTCAATTGTTCACCTTGCACAGGACTGAAGACACCAAATTCCATTACCTGGCCAATATCTGCTGATGCATGTAGTAGAACAGCTCTCCTCTTCGGTCCTTGTTGACAATGTTACTCGGCGAATCAGTGGGGTAAACCAGATGCCAATGCCAGTGGTGAAGGTTGACCCCGATGTCCTCTCGGAAGTAAGCAACCCGATGTTCTTCATCCAAGTCGGAGGCACTGTAATCTTTGGAGATCTCAAACGGCACCTATCGGGGACAAAAGAGGTGGGTAATTAAATTTTTAGCACATCTTCATATGTATAAGGGCAGCCACTCACTATCAGGTAGAATTAACAGGTACAAATGATCAGGTCTGCCTGTCAGGTCTACCTGATACCTGCTGAGCACACACACTATCAGGTAGACCTGAGAGGCGGAACTGATCAGGTATACTTGTCAGTTCTATCTGATAGTGAGTGGCTGGCCTGAAGGAGTAATTAAATTTTTAGCACATCTTCATAATATGTATAAGGGCAGCCACTCACTATCAGGTAGAATTGACAGGTACAAATGATCAGGTCTGCCTGTCAGGTCTACCTGATACCTGCTGAACACACACACACTATCAGGTAGACCTGAGAGGCGGAACTGATCAGGTATACTTGTCAGTTCTATCTGATAGTGAGTGGCTGGCCTGAAGGACCCAATCCTCCCACAACACTTTGCGAAACAATTCTGCTGCTTTTGGAGTGCGGTCTGTTTCACGGAATCCGCCCCAGGAATTCATCTTACCCTCGATCCTTCATCCACCAAGTTGGCCCATCGGGATATTCGGGATTGAAGAAAGCAAAGGCCTATATTTTTGTCCATTCAGCAAACTTCAGAAAAAAAACAAGGTCTTTTTTCATTATTTTGAAAAGTTGTCAAGATTTTATTTTGTGATCAAGCAGATTAGAAAATAATAATACTCATATGTTAAATGCATAGATAATAATAATAAGTGTATTATTGGGTAATGTAATTTTTCTAATTATTCATGTCATAAAAAATAGATATAAAAACAAGCTGGGTCCGTCCCTCCGGGAATTTTTTAGCCCGTAGTTTATTCGATCGTGATTAAAGAAAATCAGTACCTATGTACCCTCTTCATCCAAGTCGGAGGCACTGTAATCTTTGGAGATCTCAAACGGCACCTATCGGGGAAAATAGTTGGTTAATTAAATTTTTAGCACATCTTCATATGTAGAAGGACAGCCACTCACTATCAAGTATAATTAACAGGTACAAATGATCAGGTCTGCCTGTCAGGTCTACCTGATACCTGCTGAACACACACACTATCAGGTAGACCTGAGAGGCGGAACTGATCAGGTATACTTGTCAGTTCTATCTGATAGTGAGTGGCTGGCCTGAAGGACCCAATCCTCCCACAACACTTTGCGAAACAATGGAGGGGTTGCAAATGGGTAAAAATTATGAATAAATGGTCGATTCCTATGTAAAAAGTTGGGAAAAATCCAAATCTGTGGTCAAAACTCCGAAAAAATAACTGTAAAGGATCGAAAAATCAATTTTGATTTTCCGTTCTAATGAAGAAGTGTGACGTCAGACTTAACGCAGTTGCTATTTTCGTCCGCTAGGTAGCGCCAGTATGCAAGCGCGCTAGCGGAGGAGCAGAAAGAACTGCGCAGAAACGTATGCGCACAAACACATTAATGCGTTGCCTGCAAGGGAGCTTTGCTCGAGACATTTGATGTGACGTCATCGCCTACGGGAGCGTATGCCGTGACGTCAAAGTTCACGATTTACCGGCATTTTTTTAATCGATTTATCTCGAGATCTAGAAGTCGTAAAAGAAAAAGAAAAATTCCGTTGGTCCTCATTTTTCCTGCTCTATGACTTTGAAACATCACCCAAGTAAGCGCAACTGATCTATTAAATGATGTCCCTGGTCCGTGTAACTATACTCATGTAAATGAATGAATTAGAGAGAGAGAGAGAGAGAGAGAGCGAGCGAGAATAACTGCTATGTTCCCACACATACAATATGAAGTGTAGGGTTACAAAAAACCATAAGAAACTTGAAATTTATAATCTTATACTTACCTCAGTGCCTCTGTAGATAAAAACACTCCGAAACGGCTGTTTCACTAACAAACACACTTTTTAGGTTCACTGGTTGTGAACCAAGGGATTCTAAATTGCCAGTCTAAGATGAAAGCCCTTTTATAGAAATTTTTTTCTATTTTCCCCATTATCTAACCACATATTTAGATAGCGATAATGCGATATACAACATCATATACATCATTGTTATCTACATAATATGTAGCTCACCACATTCATAGTTTGCCATATCTCGGCTTTATATCAGCCATATCTTGGATAAGTATCAGTTTCTGTTTCCCGAGAAAGGAAGTAGGTTCTGGTTTTCTCTTGCAAAAGATAAGCGGCTTTTTTCTTTAGGTTCACTGGTTGTGAACCAAGGGATTCTAAATTGTCAGCCCAAGATGAAAGCCCTTTTATAGAAAATGTTTTCTATTTTCCCCATTATCTATCTAACCACATATTTAGATAGCGATAATGCGATATACTATAAGATATTTCATATGCATCATTGTTATCTACATAATATGAAGCTCACCACATCCATAGTTAGCCATATCTTGGATAAGTATCAGTTTCTGTTTCCCGAGAAAGGAAGTAGGTTCTGGTTTTCTCTTGCAAAAGATAAGCGGCTTTTTTTTTACTTTCTATTAATAAAAATAGTGCTTATTTAACTGCTCATATAGCACTGAAAAGTCCTTTTACTCCAGCAGTAGGCCACAACTATTATTGTGGTCAAATCCCTAAATTATACGGATGATAAAATTCCATACCTCGGCTGGGATTGAACCCACACCCTCCTGTTTACCAGGCGAGCATATTCACCACTACACCACCGAGGCAGGATCACTCCAATTAGAATCTCTTGGTCCACAAACATTTTTTAGTGTGGGATAAAAATTTTATAATTAATGTATAATCAAATAATTATAATTAATGTGGATAATTTTCCCTTCAAAGGAAAGTGATATCAAAAGTTAAAATAGGGGTTTAGTGATACCCCAGAAGTATCAATGACTCTTTGTCTCTTTTGAGTAAAAATGTACCATATTAAAAGGGGGAAGAAGGAAAGTACATATTGTAAACTGAAGGAGAACAAAAAGAAAGAAAAAACATGGGATAATATTTCAACGGGTTAGTTTCTGGTCTTCTCGTGTTGACCTAGCACCTAAATGGGATGTATTGTGTCTCCTTCCGCCCATCGGATGAGAGGCATACCGGGTCTGATCTCTAGGAAAATGGTCTTGAAAGTCTGACCTTAGCTAGAAAGAGGTACAGGAGGAATTTACTTGGTTGGTCATCAGATGCTACGCAAGTGATAGTTAAGATGCAAAATCCTTATTGCTAGCGTATTTGGCACTTTTTGACACCCAATATCGTTTTTCTAAGCAGTATAAATATCATTTTCACAAAATAAACGTATATAAAAATCTCTGCCAAGATATGGGTTAATATCGGCCCTATTGGCATATCGTTCTCCGGAGCACTTCATTGACGGGCAGGGTTTGGTGCCGGTTGGGCAGGTGCTGCGTTCAAGGGGCGTCTGGCCACAATCCGATCGGTGAATTTGATTTTACAATCCAGGATAGCCATGTTCGGAGTGAGGAATTGTTGCAAGTTTTGAACGCCCGGTTGAGGCAGCCTATCGAAGGGGAAGCCCATGGCTCTCTTGTCCGGATATTTGCTGTCACGGACTCCGCAGAAACTGGAGGCATTGTCACAGTATGGCGTAGACTGAGCGGTGTCAACCTGGTGATTAAGAACGGAGATAGAGGTAGTAGTAGCTAATATTAGTCATGGTGAAAGTACCTTTAGAACCACTGGCTATTTCAGCCCTATGCCCTATGCAATTCCAATCTGACTGGATCTTCTGTGATTTCGCAATACCTGTACAAGTTATGTAGGAACTTATTCGATCCACCTAGTTCGTTTTCAACTTACCTTCTATTACCAGTTCTTCCTAATGTAGGTAAAACCTTTATTTTCAACAAGTAATGTGGTTCTTGAGCCTTTTTTTTTCAAAGGAAGATCTAAATAACGAGCCTAACCCAGGCCTAAATAAAGAGTCTAACGTAAGAGAGGTGGATGGTGGATGCACCAAATTTTTGGCCTGAATCCCCCCCTTCTTAATACGACCTTGGACTAACCACTAGTACAGCTTTATCCATGCCTCTCACTCACCCTATACATAGAAGTAGCCTCCACGAAGATTGTGAAATGCAGTCGGACGTCCCGTCCCCTGGAAATGATTATGGTCTAATACTTCATCTACCGTTTCGAAACTGACACGGAAAGTAAAGTAAGACTCACCCTATCTTGGTCATAATCCGACACCATCACAAATAACTGACAGGCATATCCTTCCGGGGATCCCTTCGGTATAAGCATGTGTTGCGGCCAACCACAGCCGCAGAAATTGAATGCCGCGGCAGCTTCCGTCCCTTCTTGGGGACGATTAGTGTCCAAATCGCGGAACGTCGTTTCGAACGGAATGGTGACAGAGGATTCTAGAGAGTGACGTTCAATAACGTTGTTTTGGTCGTTTACTGAAAAATGGATCGAGACATGGATTGAAAACATGAGAGTTGAATATCCCAGAGTTTCGTGTCGATTTTTAGCTTGTAACTTACTGTAAGTTTGGTAGGTGACCAACCTCAGTGGTGCAGTGGCACGTTGGACTTTGGATCTGGAGGTTGGTGGTTCAAGTCCATGTGAAGTCATAAAATTTATTTAAGTATAATATAATTAGTTAACGATATTTGTGACAAAAATTCTTTTTCAAGTTAGGTAGGTGGTACTTACAATCAACTAAAAATCGGTCCAATTCTATAAACAGGCCCTTCTGTTCCTTGAAACTCATCTGGAGGTTTCTCTCGTTATATTTGGGTGCCAAAAATATCCGCACGGTACCGCGGCAAGGTTTTCCTCTCTGGTTTTCAACCTGGAATTCATGGAATCAAGAAGATTAAAAGTCTCAAGTATCTTCCAAATAGTGGCTGAGCTGAGAACGGTTGGGGAAAAAAACATAAATTTACAAAACTGAATGACCTGGAGTAATTGCCGAAGAGGGAGACATACAAATAAATGGACTGAAAAAAGGCAAAATCGTCAAGTTAAAACTGAGAACTAGTCAGCCTAGTTAGCTAAAAGTTCAAAGTGTCTGCCTTTTAAGTGCTAGGTTGTGGGTCCGATTCCCGCCTGGTGCGGATTTTATCCTAAACAGGTAAGGTTCGTTCTCTGAACGGCTGGCTTTCTTCAATCCCTTCACTCTGCGATTTCAAGACGATAAGACCTCAGCAGTTACAGTTCCCTCTATCAAAACATAGAAAAATTTAGTATTCATTTCCGTTCGTTATGAATAGCTTACTTGAGCTTCAACGTTTTTGACGCGAACATTCTCATAATTGAGCTGAGAACGGTGGGGGAAAAAAAACACAAATTTACAAAACTGAATGACCTGGAGTAATTGCCGAAGAGGGAGACATACAAATAAATGGACAGAAAAAAGGCAAAATCGTCAAGTTAAAACTGAGAACTAGTCAGCTAAAATCAAAGTGTCTGCCTTTTAAGTGCTAGGTTGTGGGTCCGATTCCCGCCTGGTGCGGATTTTATCCTAAACAGGTAAGATTCGTTCTCTGAACGGCTGGCTTTCTTCAATCCCTTCACTCTGCGATTTCAAGATGATAAGACCTCAGCAGTTACAGTTCCCTCTATCAAAACATAGAAAAATTTAGTATTCATTTCCGTTCGTTATGAATAGCTTACTTGAGGCACCGGGTATGGTAGCAGAGTGTTCTTGTACTCGACAAATATATCGTTGATGTTCTCATGCCATCTGTAGAACATTGGATCGCGCATGGCCGTGGAGGTGTCAGCTAGAATGCCACCTGTTTCCTGAAGAAATAAGAGATTAATGCTCGTATTTTAGAAGGTCAATATTTTAGAATAAAATAAAAGGAATAAAAGATCAAAAATTTAGAATTCAGTTATGTTGATAATGATATAGAACATTGGATCGCGCATGGCCGTGGAAGTGTCAGCTAGAATGCCACCTGTTTCCTGAAGAAATAAAAGGTTAATGCTCGTATTTTAGAGGTCAATATTTTAGAATAAAATAAAAGGAATAAAAGATCAAAAATTTAGAATTCAGTTATGTTGATAATGATAAAGTACAGTTGAAGGAAATGGAATATGTAATATTTAAACTTTGAATTTGAATTGGGTCACATTAGACAACGATTAGACACTTTGAGGCCCTACGTCCCCCTCGGGATTAAAGGACATAAGTCAGTAAAGTCAGTCAGTGAAGATTTAGAGGAGAAATAGGACCAATAGTTAAATCGGACCAATATGTGTAGGATGCTGCCCACCTTTGAGCCTTGTCGACGCCGTCCATGTCGACCGAAATCGTACACTGCCTCGACAATATAGATTCACCTTTTCACCTCGTCGATTGACGGCGTTGACTATGTGTGGACACATCTTAAGAGTTCATTGAACTCATCAATTTTTGAAACTGAAATGTCACTTCCTTTGTTCAGTTACTTACCAAATATCGATTATCAGGATCGTGGCAGAAGGAAATGGCGACATGTCCAAAGTTGTGCAACTCTCCGTACAGTTTTCTGTTGATGGAAAGATTGCTGGATTCCATCAGGTTCCCGAGAATATCAATGCCTTTCTCTTCTGTAAGGGGGATTCTTTCACCACGAGGCTGAAAGCAAAAATTGGTTTGGTAAGTTAACAACCTTAGGTCACCACGCATGATGAGTTTTATTACATCATTCCATAGTCATAAAATTTAATATTGAAGGAGCCCAGATTATGATATCATGGCCTAGTATCACGGACACGGAAGGTAAAATAAAGTAAGTATCGCGGAACGACAATTGTGACAAGCATTTTTTGCTGAATTCCATTTTTTAATAAGGTCTTTCTTATTGGGATTTTCTCTTACCGTTGACACACTACCAGTATGGATAGCCTCCAAGATTCTGTCCCTCCATCCTTGTGTTTAACCTAACCCTATAATAACACTGATCACTGCTCAAATTGTGAAAGCTCCTTTTTGCGTTTAACCTAACCCTATAAAAACTCCTTTTTGTGTTTAACCTAACCCTATAATAACACTGATCACTGCTCAAATTGTGAAAGCTCCTTTTTGCGTTTAACCTCTAATCCTATAATAACAATGGTCACTGCTCATTTGTGACAGCTCCTTTTTTTTTAGCAATTTTCCATTGATGCGACTTCTGAACAAGTACCGAACCTAAGGTCTACTGTACACTTCTATATTCTCGTATTGACTTTCATAGTGGTAAAAGACGCCACGGGCTTTATAGTTGGACACAACTTTATAGCCCGTAGCGATAGCATGTTGAATGCACTAGTACCCAACGGTTCACTGAACTTTATCAATGTTGCGCTTGGTTGGATGGTTGGTATCCGAATGGCTGACCATCTGGGTAATTGCGTGTGGACTTTTCCGGTGAGGAATTGTTGCAAGTTTTGAACGCCCGGTTGAGGCAGCCTATCGAAAGGGAAGCCCATGGCTCTCTTGTCCGGATATTTGCTGTCACGGACTCCGCAGAAACTGGAGGCATTGTCACAGTATGGCGTAGACTGAGCGGTGTCAACCTGGTGATTAAGAACGGAGATAGAGGTAGTAGTTTAGCTAATATTAGTCATGGTGAAAGTACCTTTAGAACCACTGGCTATTTCAGCCCTATGCAATTCCAATCTTACTGGATCTTTTGTGATTTCGCAATACCTGTACAAGTTATGTAGGAACTTATTCGATCCACCTGGTTCGTTTTCAACTTACCTTCTATTACCAGTTCTTCCTAATGTAAAACCTTTATTTTCAACAAGTAATGTGGTTCTTGAGCCTTTTTTTTTCAAAGGAAGATCTAAATAACGAGCCTAACCCAGGCCTAAATAAAGAGTCTAACGTTAGAGAGGTGGATGGTGGATGCACCAAATTTTTGGCCTGTATCCCCCCCCTCCTTAATACGACCTTGGAATAATCACTAGTACAGCTTTATCCATGTCTCTCACTCACCCTATACATAGAAGTATAGTGGGACATAGAAGTAGCCTCCACGAAGATTGTGAAATGCAGTCGGACGTCCCGTCCCCTGGAAATGATTATCGGCTAATACTTCATCTACCGTTTCGAAACTGACACGGAAAGTAAAGTAAGACTCACCCTATCTTGGTCATAATCCGACACCATCACAAATAAGATAGAGGTAGTAGTAGCAGCAGCAGCAGCAGCTAATATTAGTCATGGTGAAAGTACCTTTAGAACCACTGGCTATTTCAGCCCTATGCAATTCCAATCTTACGGATCTTTTGTGATTTCGCAATACCTGTACAAGTTATGTAGGAACTTATTCGATCCCCCTGGTTCGTTTTCAACTTACCTTCTATTACCAGTTCTTCCTAATGTAAAACCTTTATTTTCAACAAGTAATGTGGTTCTTGAGCCTTGCTCCTAAATTTAACTATAGTACCTAATAATAAATTGTGTTAGTTGTCATCCATGTCCATTTTATGATGACAACACAACAGCCAGAAAAAGAAACATTTTTGAGCATAAAAATCTTTTAGAAATAGATATAATCAACAGGTAACTTCGTCGATTTGTATAAGCTTGACCCAACCTTTATGGCTGATTGCCCCTATACCTAAGCCTCTGGGTGGGCTTTTTTCTTTATCTTTTCACTCCTATGTTGGTAATAAATATAAACAAGTTATAGGTACTTATTCTATTCTATTTTTGTGTATACCAAGTAACTTACTCATCAAGGCATTGATCAGCTGAGCAGCACATTGCCTATGTTGAGGGAAAAGAAATCAGATTTGCTATTATCTTCTCTGGGCTCCTAAATTTAACTACTTATAGTACCTCATAATAAATTGTGTTAGTTATCATGTCCATTTTATGATGACAACACAACAGCCAGAAAAAGAAACATTTTTGAGCATAAAAATCTTTTAGAAATAGATATAATGAACAGGTAACTTCGTCGATTTGTATAAGCTTGACCCAACCTTTATGGCTGATTGCCCCTACACTAAGCCTCTGTGAGTGGGCTTTTTTCTTTATCTTTTCACTCCTATGTTGGTAGTAAATATAAACAAGTTATACCAACTTATTCTATTCTATTTTTGTGTATACCAAGTAACTTACTCATCAAGGCATTGATCAGCTGAGCAGCACATTGCCTATGTTGAGGGATGAACAGCGAGAACGAGCCCCGTCTCTCCATAGCCATAGCCTGACTCAAATCAGGAATGTTACTCAACGTTTTCACCGGAATATTGTTCTGCGGACCGATGGAGAACCGGTTGTCCAAATCGTCGGCCAACGGTTTGTAGCGATCCGGCAGATAATCGGCCGGCACCGAGAATCGAACCTTGAGGTCATCGCCTTTGCCTCTAGAAAAATTCCGTTGGTCCTCATTTTTCCTGCTCTATGACTTTGAAACATCACCCAAGTAAGCGCAACTTATCTATTCTGCTGCTTTTGGAGTGCGGTCTGTTTCACGGAATCCGCCCCAGAAATTCATCTTACCCTCGATCCTTCATCCACCAAGTTGGCCTCCTCTCGCAAGCGGACGAAAACACTCTTGTCCATAAACTTATCCGGTAGCACTTCAGCAAATGCTGGCAGGGGGATCTCCTTGCAGTCAGGCCGATGAAGAATGGCCACGGATAAAGCATAGATGTACATGTAGGGGTTCATACGATCCCGACAGTATACGCTGAGAGATTGAAAGTCGTCGAATGTGGCTTGCTCTGTGGACGGAAGAAATCAGATTTGCTATTATCTTCTCTGGGCTCCTAAATGAGAATGGCCACGGATAAAGCATAGATGTACATATAGGGGTTCATACGATCCCGACAGTACACGCTGAGAGATTGAAAGTCGTCGAATGTGGCTTGCTCTGTGGACGGAAGAAATCAGGTTCGCACATCTCTGATTGTAGGAATACGTAGTGGAAGCTTTGAAGTCACTTTAATTTCCAAATATTTTTACATACCTACCGTATTCCATTTTTTACTGATGCTTTCTGATTCTATTTGCAACCTCCGTGGCCGAGTGGGTATCACACTAGGCTTGCACGCAGGAGGTCCGGGTTCGATTTCCGGCGGGGCCGAGGTTTTTTCGGCTCTGTGCTTGCAATTTGGGGTGCACTCACCCTCGTGAGGACAATTGAGTAGCTACTTTAATCGAGTAGCGACCAGTGGTGGCATTACCAGAGTAAAAAGAAAAATTATCAGATGTCTGAATTAGTAAAGGAGGCTCTTAGTAATTCTGTGATATCCACAAAATTGTGAAGAAGCTCCCAGCACAAATAAATCATGATTTTGATTGATTGATTGATTCTATTTGTTCAATGCTCCTATTTTAAAATGATTCTAAATTTATTTTTGAAGGTCTCAATTTTGTCACATAGGTAGGTATGTAGGTGTTCTTTACCCCATCACATTTTGTCCACTCAAATGTTACTGGAGTCAGTGATGTTTACACAAGGCCAGTAGCTGGAGTGTCCATTGGCTTCTTGTAATCTAGACATTAACTTTTGTAGTCCGTCGGAAACTGAACTAGATAGACTAAAGTATAGGTAGATATTCAATGTCGAATTGTTACGAGGACTTTGAAGACGAGCTAAGGAAAGAGGCACTAAGTAAGATTTTATCTAGCATCTAAAGCTGTGTCCACAGATAGTCGACCCCATCGATCGATGCTCGATCGAAACCGTACACTGCCTTTTGACAACATACCTCGCCTTCACCTCGTCTATCGATGAAGTCAACTATGTGTGGACTGTGGATACACCTTAACCCTTAACATCCTACTCTGAAATCCTCTCAATTAGGAATGTGAGTAAGAATTGTGATGTACCTTAGCCAACGTCACATCTCCATTTTCCTTTTAGGTTCACGGGTTGTGAACCAAGGGATTCTAAATTGCCAGTCTAAGATGAAAGCCCTTTTATAGAAAATGTTTTCTATTTTCCCCATTATCTAACCACATATTTAGATAGCGATAATGCGATATACAATATCATATACATCATTGTTATCTACATAATATGTAGCTCACCACATCCATAGTTTGCCATATCTCGGCTTTATATCAGCCATATCTTGGATAAGTATCAGTTTCTGTTTCCCGAGAAAGGAAGTAAGTTCTGGTTTTCTCTTGCAAAAGATAAGCGGCTTTTTTTTACTTTCTATTAATAAAAATAGTGCTTATTTAACTGCTCGTATATGTAGCACTGAAAAGTCCTTTTACTCCAGCAGTAGGCCACAGCTATTATTATGGTCAAATTCCTAAATTATACGGATGATAAAATTCCATACCTCAGCTGGGATTGAACCCACACCCTCCTGTTTACCAGGCGAGCATATTCACCACTACACCACCGAGGCAGGATCACTACACCAATTAGAATCTCTTGGTCCACAAATATTTTTTAGTGTGGGATAAATTTTATAATTAATGTATAATCAAATAATTATAATTAATGTGAATAATTTTCCCTTCAAAGGAAAGTGAAATCAAAACTTAAAAGGGGTTTAGTGATTAGATACCCCAGAAGTATCAATGACTCTTTGTCTCTTTTGAGTAAAAATGTACCATATTAAAAGGGGGAAGAAGGAAAGTACATATTAACCTAAATTTTAAAGACACGTTAAACTTCTGTTAAAGAATTAACCAAATCACTACTCGTCTGCATAGAAAATTCACTCCTTACCTCGATTCTAATAGTGAACGGGGCATGTTGCAATAAACTGAAGGAGAACAAAAAGAACGAAAAAACATGGGATAATATTTCAACCGGTTAGTTTCTGGTCTTCTCGTGTTGACCTAGCACCTAAATGGGATGTATTGTGTCTCCTTCCGCCCATCGGATGAGAGGCATACTACGGGATGGGCATGCTACGATACAGACCACACGAGTCTAATATAGTAGTTGTTGCATGTTGCAGATGGGTGAACCGGGCATAGATCGGTCCCCGGGGCGTAAAGTCCAAACCACGGGATAGATTGACATCACTCTGTTGCCAGAACGTGGCAAACTCGTTCTTGGGAATTCCTTGGGCCGTCACTTCAACGTTTTTGACGCGAACATTCTCATAACTGAGCTGAGCAGTTGTTTTCATTGCGACGAAATAAAAACGACGCGACGGTCAAACACTCACCTTAAAAAAAAAAACTTTTTTTTGAAATCTTTCAGGAATGGAATGAAGGTGACAACTTTATTTGGGGGTCAAGGAGTCAAGGACTCAGTTGAAAAAGTTTTGAGCTTGGGCCAAGGTCTGCAGGGGTGGGACATACGCCTGTGAACTTGGCCCTAATATCAGCAATCAGCTAATAGATACAGACTCGCCAGATAGATAGCAAAGACTGACGGATAAGCGATCGATGGACAACTTAATCGACTTGAACAGTTTTCCTTTTTTTTTTTTACTTCCCAAAATGAACACTGTTCTTTCGATCAGTGGCGATTTTTCAAAAGGAGAAATTTTCGCTATCGTGTATAAGCCCCCTGTTACTGAGACCTGATTAAATCTTTTGTGACTTTTCCGATTTTTCAAAAAGGGAAACTGTCTAGAGATTTTTAAAAGGAGAAGCTCTAGACTCTACTTAGACCCATACAATAGTATACCGAACTACTGTTGGTCTCAAGCTGTATCCACACATAGTCGACGGTCGTCGATCGATGTGAATTTATTCGATGTGGATCGACTGCCGGTCGATTGTGTGGACACAGCTTTAGAATAGATTTTAAATAATCTTACTATTTTCGGTAAGTGGTTAAGGGGATGAGAACAAATCATACAGAAGAAGGAAAGCGGTGTCTGCCTAGCTTGCAAGCTTTCGCCACGCGACTGCTTTCAATATACATTACGCGAGAAGAAAACAGTGTAGGACCCTCTATTATTTTTATTGGTACATAATACCTACACAATGGAGTTTGATTAGGTACCAACCTCAGTGGTGTAGTTGTTAGTGGACCTCGGATCTGGAGGCTGGTGGTTCGAGTTCAAGTCATAAAATTTAGCGAGGTATACCTACATATCTATTCATGCTTAGCACACAATTTATTAAAATCCATTCAGCTGGTCCAGTTACCTTGTAAGCGTTGCCGCTGGGTGGTCGATTCCCGCTCAGGGCGAACTTTATAAACAGGAATGGCTGGCTTTCTCCTTTCCTATCCTATTTCTTTCTTCGATTTCGGGACAATAAGACCTCCGTTGTTACAGTTTCCCCTCTCAAAACTCTTCGAAAATTCCAACTTTTCCCCTTAAAAATAGTTAGGTATCTATATAGAGAATGTTGCCATTTCTGCAAAAATGTAGGTATCCTAAATTTTCGTGAATCGGGGAAACATGGAACATTTTTGTATGGAGGAAAAAGGTTCACGTTTTATTGTTTGGAAAACATGTCTTTTTTTTATCTTTGCTAAAAGTAAATAAACGGAATGAGAGCGAGTAAGGGAGAGGGAGAGAGAAGGGAAAGAGAGAGAAAGAAAAGGGAAGAGAAGAGAGAGAGAAAAGGGAAAGAGAGAGAAAGAAAAGCGAAAGAGGGAGAGAAAAAGGAAAAGGAAGAGGGAGAGAGCTGCTTGGCTGCACGTAAAAGATAACCGTGGCAGTAATACTTTGTTGTTAAGGTACCTACATGTATCAAACATCGCTATCAACTTTGCAACCCCCCCTTTTATTCGCACAATTAGAAAATAACAATAAATTGTTCAAAATTATTTTCCAGAAGGCCATTCTTGAAAGATAAATATGTACGTAGGTAGTAGTTGTTTTCATTGCGACGAAATAAAAACGACGCGACGGTCAAACACTCACCTTAAAAAAAAACTTTTTTTTTGAAATCTTTCAGGAATGGAATGAAGGTGACAACTTTATTTGGGGGTCAAGGACTCAGTTGAAAAAGTTTTGAGCTGGGGCCAAGGTCTGCAGGGGTGGGACATACGCCTGTGAACTTGGCCCTAATATCAGCAATCAGCTAATAGATACAGACTCGCCAATATAGATAGCAAAGACTGACGGACAAGCGATCAATGGACAACTTAATCGACTTGAACAGTTTTCCTTTTTTTTACTTCCCAAAATGAACACTGTTCTTTAGATCAGTGGCTATTTTTCAAAAGGAGAAATTTTCGCTTTCGTGTATAAGCACCCTGTTACTGAGACCTGATTAAATCTTTTGTGACTTTTCCGATTTTTCAAAAGGGGAAACTGTCTAGAGATTTCTAAAAGGGGAAGCTCTAGACTCTACTTGGACCCATACAATAGTATACCGAACTACTGTTGGTCTCAAGCTGTATCCACACATAGTCGACGGTCGTCGATCGATGTGAATTTATTCGATGTGGATCGACTGCCGGTCGATTATGTGTGGATACAGCTATAGAATAGATTTTAAATAATCTTACTATTTTCGGTAAGTGGTTGATGGGATGAGAACAAATCATACAGAAGAAGGAAAGCGGTGTCTGCCTAGCTTGCAAGCTTTCGCCACGCCACTACTTTCAATATACATTACGCGAGAAGAAAACAGTGTAGGACCCTCTATTATTTTTATTGGTACATAATACCTACACAATGGAGTTTGATGTGGCGAAAAAAAAGGGGAAGCCCTATGTCACTAAGACCTGACTAAATCTTTTGTGATTTTCCGATTGTTCAAAAGTGGAAGCTTTAGATTTATACTCATCTATAGTACTCGTATACCGATCTACTGGTGGTCTTAAGCTGTGTCCACACATAGTCGACGTTTTGTAAGTGCAGTACGGTTTCAGTAGACATCAGTGATCGACGGCGTCGACTATTTGTGAATAGATTTTAAACAATTACTTATCATTTTCGATAAGTGGTTAATAAGGGGATAAGAAAAACCATACAGAGGAAGGGAAGTGGTGTGTCCCTAGCAAGCTTTCGCCACGCGACTGCTTTCAATATACATTACCTACGCGAGAAGAAAACAGTGTAGGACCCTCTATTATTTTTATTGGTACATAATACCTACACAATGGAGTTTGATATTGAGTCAGGGCCAGTTTCATGGAGTCTCTCACCTACAGTCTGCTCTAACCTGGGAGAACCGACGGTAATTATTCAGAAGCCACTACAATGAAAAAGAAAACTCCTTTTTGTGTTTAACCTAACCCTATAATAACACTGATCACTGCTCAAATTGAGAAAGTTCCTTTTTGCGTTTAACCTAACCCTATAATAACACTGATCACTGCTCAAATTGTGAAAGCTCCTTTTTGCGTTTAACCTAACCCTATAATAACAATGGTCACTGCTCATTTGTGACAGCTCCTTTTTTTTAGCGATTTTCCATTGATGCGACTTCTGAACAAGTACCGAACCTAAGGTCTACACTTCTATATTCTCGTATTGACTTTCATATTGGTGAAAGACACACAGAGAGACCAACTATAAAGCCCGTGGCGATAGCATGTTGAATGTACTAGTGCCCAACTGTTCACTGAACTTTATCAATGTTGCGCTTGGTTGGATGGTTGGTATCCGAATGGCTGACCATCTGGGTAATTGCGTGTGGACTTTTCCCACTAGTACCCAACGGTTCACTGAACTTTATCAACGTTGCGCTTGGTTGGATGGTTGGTATCCGAATGGCTGACCATCTGGGTAATTGCGTGTGGACTTTTCCCGGCCCCACTCAGGTTGGGTGGGATAGCTTGTCGCCGAATGGAGTGTTAAATCTCCATCACTAAAAACCTTGGAATAAATGCAAAGCTGTCAAGTTAGGTATATCTTTGAACTTACTGCATTTGTTCACACAATAAAATGAAACAACTGCTACATTAAACACAACACCTGTTGTCTATGTCGTAGCATACCCATCCCGTGGTTTGACTCCCATTAGAAGGGCGGGAAGAGGCCCAACACCAACACCTTTATAGGTACTGCCCCACGAGAACACCAGAAAATAACCTGTCGAAACATTTCCAATGGAAAAGCTACCTAATTTATGTGATTGAATCTCCATCACTAAAAACCTTGGAATAAATGCAAAGCTGTCAAGTCAGGTATATCTTTGAACTTACTGCATTTGTTCACACAATAAATAAAATTATAGGCTGTTTTACTGTCGCTTTTGACATAGGAGCCTTCTATCAGTACATTATAGGTAGATAGTAGGTACCTACCTATTGGGTATATTGTTTCAACTCATGCCTACAAGGTCCACACCTACATATACTTGGGGAATATGTCCCTGAAAGTACAAATAATAATAAATATCTATGTAGCGTCACAAGAGACAATTGGAATGACAAACGTCCGAATCATCATGGGGGTGAGTGTAATGTTGAACACGTCCACAAATGTCCTGTCCACGGAGGTGTCCGGACTGGTGTTATAATGGACGAGAAAATCAGGGTCGGTCTTCCACTGGAGACGTTTGACATCTTGGTACCAGAGGTTGGCACCTAGTGACGCCTCGTAAATCGTATTGATGCGGAACGGCTGGAATTGTCTTCATGGAGCTTTTTTTTGCTTTCGAGTCTAAGTCCATTGTAGGCAGAGATGTGCAAAATGCTTTTGAAAACCAATTTGAAATGCAAAATGTAAAATGCCTCTAGAAAACCAATTTGACGGCTGGAAGAGTTTCTGCAACAGAAGAATAAGTAAACAGGATTATTGCTTTTTTTCAAAGGATTTAATCGTGTAATGCCCTTGTGTAAGGAAGTTTCTGCAACAGAAGAATAGGTAAACAGGATTATTGCTTTTTTTTCAAAGGATTTAATCGTGTAATGCCCATGTGTAAGGTCAGCCACTCATTATCCGGTCGACTTGACGACAGGTTCTACCTGATATTGTGTGTGTGCTCATCATTTATCAAGTAGACTTGACAGGCGAACCTGATTAGCTGTGCCTGTCAGGTCTACCTGATAGTGAGTGGCCGGCCTAATAAGGGGCATTAAAGGGTTAACGTCGAGGTTTTTAGTGTGTGTGTGTGTGTGTGTGTGTGTGGGGGGGGGGGTGGGGGCGACTGAATTGTTATCTAAAACTTTTTTGCTTTGAGTTCATAGGTCGTCGCGACAAATTTCAAGATCAGAGCTCATTTGTGTGAGAAAATGTGAAAATAATCCCCCAAAAACCAGTTTTTTTTTGCTATATGGTTCTCTGGACAACCACCATTTTGCACCACCATTTTTGTGTTCCTGGTAAAAAGACCTTTAATTTGATATATAGGTCGACCAGGTTTGGATAAGTCCTTCTATGGGGACAGACAGAGTGACAGACAGAAGACACCCAAGCGAATACAATAGTCCGTCCCTCATACCTTTTTATTACTATTGTTATAATAAAGGAAGGACGGACTAAAAATGAAGAGCCCATAAGGTCATCCACCAACATAAAACCCAGTCAAAGGTTGCTTAACATCAGTGTCCGTCCCTCATACCTTTTTATTACTATTGTTATAATAAAGGAAGGACGGACTAAAAATGAAGTCTCCGTAAGGTCATCCACCAACATAAAACTCAGTCAAAGGTTGCTTAACATCAGTGATGCCACTTTTTCCCCCTTTTCAATGGGAAAAAACGATTTCATAAAAGTGTACAAAAGTTTCGGGGGACTGATGACGAAAAGTTTATTCGGAGCTTTCTAGATAAGTTCATCGAAATTGAATGTCGAACGATCTCATAAAAGTGTACAAAAGTTTCGGGGGACTGATGACGAAAAGTTTATTCGGAGCTTTCTAGATAAGTTCATCGAAATTGAATGTCGAAAGTTGGGGTGAGTGGTTTTCTATTCTCCATTATTCCATGCACGTAGTCTCAAGCTTTCGTAGTGGGTAGAAAATTTAGAAATAGAAAACTTTAATAGGTACATTTTGTACGCTAGAGATTTGCCGCGGTCGTCCTTTTTAAGGAAAACGCCCCCAAAAAGCCTACATAATTTTTCAAAGTCAGGCCCAATACCTACACCTTTATAGGTACTGCCCCACGAGAACACCAGAAAATAACCTGTCGAAACATTTCCAATGGAAAAGCTACCTAATTTATGTGATTTTATGAGCCACAGATTTGACAAAAGTTCCATAACATTTGTCACAGATAAAAAGTGTCCAGTGATTTCCCTAATTTTGGTCATTATAAGACACGGAAATGACAAACGGGTAGGTTAGAAGGTTTACTCAACTATAATATTGTAGGTAATCAAAAGGAGAGGAATATGTAGGACTGTAGGTACTCTCATCACAAAATGAAATCACTCAGAAGTTATGTATAGTTAATTCTACTTCGAAACTTGGTTATAATAGAAACTCTAGGTTGAACTTGGACATGATGACGGCTTATGATGTGATCTGTGAAGAGAAAGAGTCATTATGTTTTTTATTTTATTTTAGAGAAGTACGAGTAGGTAGATTACCTAGTGCCTATACTTCTTGTAGCTTTGTAATTTCAAGGTAAAAGCTAAAAGATAAACATCTATGGAGAAACAGAACTAACATGAACAGAAAGATTGAACTTGGACATGATGACGGCTTATGATGTGATCTGTGAAGAGAAAGAGACATTATGTTTTTTATTTTTTTTAAAAAAGTACGAGTAGGTAGATTACCTAATGCCTATACTTCTTGTAGCTTTGTAATTTCAAGGTAAAAGCTAAAAGATAAACATCTATGGAGACATATGATTTTTATTTTATTTTAGAGAAGTACGAGTAGGTAGATTACCTAATGCCTATACTTCTTGTAGCTTTGTAATTTCAAGGTAAAAGCTAAAAGATAAACATCTATGGAGAAACAGAACTAACATGAACAGAAAGTCTTTTATCTTCGATAGGTACCTACTTAGAAGAGCTGACAGCAAAAATACTTCTTGTATGCACAATACTCATGTGTATTTATCTCGGTGGTGTAGTGGTCAAGGCGCTCGCCTGGTAAACAGGAGGGCGTGGGTTCAATCCCAGCCGAGGTATGGAATTTTATCCTTAAGGACTCTTATGTTCAAGAAGGGACTTCCATATTTAATTGATAGAAAACTAAATCGAACACAAAGAAACTTGAAATTTATAATCGATCAGGAATGCTACTCAACGTTTTCACCGGAATATTGTTCTGCGGACCGATGGAGAACCGATTGTCCAAATCGTCGGCCAACGGTTTGTAGCGATCCGGCAGATAATCGGCCGGCACCGAGAATCGAACCTTGAGGTCATCGCCTTTGCCGACGACCAATGGTTCGTTGGGACGGTCAAACAAATAGAGGATGTTCTTCTTATCTGTAGGGTTGAACTTGCATCACAAACAACTGACAGGCATATCCTTCCGGGGATCCCTTCGGTATAAGCATGTGTTGCGGCCAACCACAGCCGCAGAAATTGAATGCCGCGGCAGCTTCCGTCCCTTCTTGGGGACGATTAGTGTCCAAATCGCGGAACGTCGTTTCGAACGGAATGGTGACAGAGGATTCTAGAGAGTGACGTTCAATAACGTTGTTTTGGTCGTTTACTGAAAAATGGATCGAGACATGGATCGAAAACATGAGAGTTGAATATCCCAGGGTTTCGTGTCGATTTTTAGCTTGTAACTTACTGTAAGTTTGGTAGGTGACCAACCTCAGTGGTGCAGTGGCACGTTGGACTTTGGATCTGAAAACATGAGAGTTGAATATCCCAGAGTTTCGTGTCGATTTTTAGCTTGTAACTTACTGTAAGTTTGGTAGGTGACCAACCTCAGTGGTGCAGTGGCACGTTGGACTTTGGATCTGGAGGTTGGTGGTTCAAGTCCATGTGAAGTCATAAAATTTACATAATTAGGGAACGATATTTGTGACAAAAATTCTTTTTCAAGTTAGGTAGGTGGTACTTACAATCAACTAAAAATCGGTCCAATTCTAAGTATAATATAATTAGTTAACGATATTTGTGACAAAAATTCTTTTTCAAGTTAGGTAGGTGGTACTTACAATCAACTAAAAATCGGTCCAATTCTATAAACAGGCCCTTCTGTTCCTTGAAACTCATCTGGAGGTTTCTCTCGTTATATTTGGGTGCCAAAAATATCCGCACGGTACCGCGGCAATATAATTAGGGAACGATATTTGTGACAAAAATTCTTTTTCAAGTTAGGTAGGTGGTACTTACAATCAACTAAAAATCGGTCCAATTCTATAAACAGGCCCTTCTGTTCCTTGAAACTCATCTGGAGGTTTCTCTCGTTATATTTGGGTGCCAAAAATATCCGCACGGTACCGCGGCAAGGTTTTCCTCTCTGGTTTTCAACCTGGAGTTCATGGAATCAAGAAGATTAAAAGTCTCAAGTATCTTCTAAATAGTGGTCCGTTTCCAAAAGTTTTCCGAAAGCAAAATATTATACCTAAATTTTAAAGACACGTTAAACCTCTGTTAAAGAATTAACCAAATCACTACTCGTCTGCATAGAAAATTCACTCCTTACCTACCGCGGCAAGGTTTTCCTCTCTGGTTTTCAACCTGGAATTCATGGAATCAAGAAGATTAAAAGTCTCAAGTATCTTCCAAATAGTGGTCGTTTCCAAAAGTTTTCCGAAAGCAAAATATACCTAAATTTTAAAGACACGTTAAACCTCTGTTAAAGAATTAACCAAATCACTACTCGTCTGCATAGAAAATTCACTCCTTACCTGTAGGTACTGATTTTCTTTAATCACGATCGAACAAACTACGGGCTAAAAAATTCCCGGAGGGACGGACCCAGCTTGTTTCTCCTGCTCTTTTATCCATTCTCCTTCTCTATTTTCTATTCTGGCTGGAAAAAACCCAGCAACACACTATTACCCAGATGGACAACCTGGACATCCATCCGGATACTATTCACGCTCAACGTTGCTTAACTTCCTTGATCCATCCTATGGAGGTAAAGCTGATGCATTCGATTTCAAGCATAGAAACAGATACATACCTATAGAACTAATTTGCTAACCCAAGATCACAAGAAAGAAAATTGCAAAAACTAAGTTTAGTAGCGTCTAGTGCTATTTTCCAAAATAATAATAACAATAATTATAATAATAATAATGATTAGTACCACCTTGGGCTCTATCCGTCAGTACACTCATCTGCAGTACATCATCCACCACCGCTATCCGACTGGTCACCGGGTAATAGTTGGACGAAATCGGTTCCTGGTTGTCCAACTCCCAGGTTTGGCGATAGTTGAGTATCCGCTCGATCATTTCGCGACCGTTGGAATCGGTGTAGAATCGGTTTTGAGAGTTGAAACTCGGGATCTTGTATCGGGTGACGATTTCTTTGCCCAGGTTATCACTGTTGAAGAAATCATAAAATTACCTATTATTCTGATGATTTTTTATATATTACTAGCAGGTTACCCGTGCTTCGCCACGTGTTAGAATATTTTAGTAAAAGAAAAATTCTCCGTCAGTAGAAATCCTCACCCGAAAGAATGCTACCGTTGCACTACGCGCTCCCTATTGGCTTTACACCTTTTAGAAAAAAAAACGGTTAAATGTACTTTTTTGAGGTTTGATAGAAGGAACTGTAACTGCTGAGGTCATATCGTCCCGAAAACGAAGAGAAAAGGAAGCCAGGATAGAAGAAAGCCAGCCGTTCCGAGAACGAACCTTGTCTGTTCAGGATAAAATTCGCCTCGTGCGGGAATCGAACCCGCGGCCTAGCGGTTACAAGGCAGACGCTCTACCCTCCAAGGTAACTAGGCTGGCTTGTAAGACTGAAATAGGTAGGTACCTATAGTATGAGTAGTATTGTAGTAGTAACCTAGTAACTCACTTTTTAAAACCACAATATTAAAAATTCGAAGACTTTGTTGAGCACATTGCATAACTACATAGATACACGGCATTCATACAAATGTTTCCCTATTCTAACAGCTAGGTACATAACTACATACTTCTTCCTTGGTTTTATTTATGAACAAGTCCTGAAGTTTTTGGGACTAAGAGAGAAAGATAATAGGAGAGAGAGAGAGGGGGATTCCTATTGTGATGACGATAAACTTTGATATCTTTCAAGGAAGTGGGAGAGAGAGAGAGAGAGATACAGTTTAAACAATAGCTACTAGGTATAGATAGTATCTTGTCTCAGTTGGAAAAAGATACCTATTTATAAGTATAGGTAGGTATGTACATATTAGATGTAGGTAAGAAAAGTTTACACCACTTATACCTAGGTACAATTTGGAACGCGTGGAAGTAGTTAAAACTCATAAAAGTCACATAAAACACGTGTTGGTAGTTATCATCCGCCATTTAAAAGGGTCTCTTTGAAACTTGGTGATGTTTACATCATTATACCACCAGCCATTCACTAGTGTATTTTTCCCAACTGGACTGGAATGTTACTGTTGCCAGTTTACACAAGGCCAGGGCCGAGAGTCCAAGATAATCATAAGATGAAAGGTACAAGGTACAACAATATTCTTTAGGCGATTCTCAGCTTTTTTGTCCTCTAAACCCCAACTTGGAATTTAATTGAGGGCAATTTTTGTAGGTAATCTAGGTACTCGTAATTTAGGTATTACTCTTTTAATGAGATAATTATTCAGAGGCCAAAAAGGAGACTTTTATTGAATTAAATTTCAAGTTGAGAATTAGAGGGTAAAATTACCATTTCAGCTCAAAAATATATTGACATCTATTTAAAAGGTCTTAATTTACATAATTGAGGGCAATTTTTGTAGGTAATCTACTCGTAATTTAGGTATTACTCTTTTAATGAGATAATTATTCAGATGCCAAAAAGGAGACTTTTATTGAATTAAATTTCAAGTTGAGAATTAGAGGGTAAAATTACCATTTCAGCTCAAAAATATATTGACATCCAGAGAAAAATAAAAAATATTTTGAACTTACTCCGTAGGAATTGGTCCGATTAGCCATTCAAACTCGAAATGGTCTTCTCCCTTGTACAACCGGATGACTTGACTCACGAATGACTTGTCTAGCTGACCGTAAGTTTGATAATATACCAAAGTGCATGTATAATTTTGCTATGTATGTATACGTAGGTACTGTGTAGGATTTTGCTAGCTACATGAGTGATGGATTTTGGAATAGGAGAAAGTCAGCTGTTGTTCCGAGAACGAACCTTATCCTAGACAGATGGTCACTCGATTGGGCTTCGACCCTAGTTTTTTTTTCTCAGTATACAGTGGACTAAATTTGATCAATGTCGATTAACATTTGGCCCGTATACAAGTAATACTTTGTTGGAAAGGTACCTACCTACATGTATTCTATAAACATCGCTATCCACTTTGCAACCCCCCCTTTTTATTCGCACAATTAGAAAATAACAATAAATTGTTCAAAATTATTTTCCAGAAGGCCATTCTTGAAAGATAAATATGTACGTAGGTAGTAGTTCAAGCTATGTAGGGTGTACAGTATGATTGTGTAGTATTTTGCCATGATTCTCCCCCAATATACCAATAAGTTTGATGGACTTCCTCGACAAGCGGTCCTGAAACAGACACAGGTCTTAGGTATTAGGGCTGCCATACACAAAAGGCCCAATCTGAGGCTTAGGTGTAGGGGCTGGACAGCCCTAAAGGATGGGTTAAGCTTCTACGAATCTAGATATTAGGGAAAGTAGAGCGAAAAATGGGCGAAGTCATATTCATGGGTGTTGGGATGTTTGAAAGTACCCCAATATACCAAAGTGCATGTATAATTTTGCTTTGCTATGTATACGTAGTTACTGTGTAGGATTTTGCTAGCTACATGAGTGATGGATTTTGGAATAGGAGAAAGTCAGCTGTTGTTCCGAGAACGAACCTTATCCTAGACAGATGGTCACTCGATTGGGCTTCGACCCTAGTTTTTTTTTCTCAGTATACAGTGGACTAAATTTGATCAATGTCGATTAACATTTGGCCCGTATACAGGATTTCAACAGGGGGGGTGCTCAAAATTATAGCCCCGGGCGAAAAGTTCGCTCTGGGCTGGAATCGAACCAGCTCTTTACTTACATAAAGGTTGACGGACGCAGGTTTGGACAGCTCCGGATGGTCTTTCCCTTCCAAGGTATGTTCAAGCCGTAGCAGAATAGTTCCATCTGTCCAAGGCTCCAAACTGAGGACATGGATGCCCTCGGGTAACATCTTGTTCATTCCAGAATACTGGTGGAAATGGAAATGAAAGTTATGTTAATGAAGCAAAAATGTATCATAAGAAAGGGTGTATCAAAATGTATCATGGGTGTATCATAAGAAAGGTGCGTCTAAACTACACTGAGAAAAAAAAGACCTGATTTGACATCGTCCGGGTGTTCCTGGGTCCCATATTAATTTACTGGATTGATTTCACTGGAATGTTGTTTCCTGGGTCCCATATATAATTTACTGGATTGATTTTACTGGAATGTCGTTTTTTCAGGTGACGTCGACCGGCATGCCAGATCATAGTGTAGACCTTTAGTCAATTCCCTTATTCTGCCACTGAGGCAATTCCATTGCCTACAGGACATTAATAATAATAATAGATTCTTGAGTGGAAGGCAACCACTAGGCGAGGTTAACGCCATAGGCGTTTTCTACCACCTAACCCTTAGAGCTCCATTATTATGTGGTCATGTCATAAGAACATGACCCGTTTTTCAGATGCTCATATTTCTCATGTTTTCTAAGACTGACTTTTCTAAGACAAGGAGTTACGAAAGAAAGGTCAGTGCAATTATTCTACCTTTATGCTGACGTAAGCTCATTGTTCCTACTCATTATTATCAGAAAAAGATTTCAATTAAAACAGTTAGGATGATGAGCTTACAGAGTTTGTTTACTTGAAGGGAGATAAACTTGAATTCTTGGAATTTTATTTCGGAATGTTCTTCTCATGACATTTTTTTACTTTCCCTGTAATTCTTCGTCTTATTAGTTTTTTTTTTTTTCGTCTTATACTTTTCTCCAACAATGAAAACAAACACGAATTGAAGGAAAAACCTACAGATACCCTAAAATCCCTAAACGTCTTATACTTTTCTCCAACAATGAAAACAAACACGAATTGAAGGAAAAACCTACAGATACCCTAAAATCCCTAAATACAAAGTTGGAAGAGACAGACCTATCTATTTTGTAACTAAAAAGAACTTTTAAACCAGCTTAGTCTGGCTGGAGGAAAAAATAAAAAGCTCCCTCTATTACGTAGGAAGGTATGTACCTATTTTTAAAAAAATATATATCTACCTATGTATGTTGTATCTGTTTTTTGAGGAATTCCATTTCACGGTCTGTCTCTAAAAGGCCCTGATGCCCTTGATACTTATCTAGTGTTCTTTGCGTCTTATACTTTTCTCCAACAATGAAAACAAACACGAATTGAAGGAAAAACCTACAGATACCCTAAAATCCCTAAATACAAAGTTGGAAGAGACAGACCTATCTATTTTGTAACTAAAAAGAACTTTTAAACCAGCTTAGTCTGGCTGGAGGAAAAAATAAAAAGCTCCCTCTATTACGTAGGAAGGTATGTACCTATTAAAAAAAAAATATATATCTACCTATGTTGTATCTGTTTTTTGAGGAATTCCATTTCACGGTCTGTCTCTAAAAGGCCCTGATGCCCTTGAGTAAGTAAAAAGAACTTTAAGACCAGCTTAGTCTGGCTGGAGGAAAAAATAAAAAGCTCCCTCTATTAGGTAGGAAGGTATGTACCTATTTAAAAAAAATATATATCTACCTATGTTGTATCTGTTTTTTGAGGAATTCCATTTCACGGTCTGTCTCTAAAAGGCCCTGATGCCCTTGATACTTATCTAGTGTTCTTTGGCTCAATAGTTTTGTCACTTTTCCAAGAACTGACAGAATGAACGCATCAAAACGCCCTTTCCCGGTTTACTTCATGCTCAAAGAAGACAACTTGATTAATATTCACAGAATTTAAAGGAAACGGAGAGCTCGGTAGACATTTTCTTAGAAAACACGCAGAGTGGGTGAAGGTAAACTACGATTTTGTCTCATATTACTTAATTCTCTTTTGACAAGAATAACTGCAGAGGAAATTGAGTTTTCCTCAAACAATCTGGAATATTAACGCATCAGATGGGTGGGTTTTCTTTTCTTTTATTTCTTAGGTACTGAAGTCTCAGACATTATTGCAAAATAAGAAAGAAAACCCTCAAGTACGCTCGGTAGACATTTTCTTAGAAAACACGCAGAGTGGGTGAAGGTAAACTACGATTTTGTCTCATATTACTTAATTCTCTTTTGACAAGAATAACTGCAGAGGAAATAAAATTGAGTTTTCCTCAAACAATCTGGAATATTAACGCAGATGAGTGGGTTTTCTTTTCTTTTTTTTCTTAGGTACTGAAGTCTCAGACATTATTGCAAAATAAGAAAGAAAACCCTCAAGTACGTCACTACGTAAATTCCTACCTAGTTCTTTTTATACTTTCTATTTTCAAAATCGGTGATTGTCTCGTTATTCTTTTCAGAGCTTAAGTTTCTTTTATAGAACAGAATTGGTACTCCGCAGCTTTTGCTCCTGATAGTAAAGTGATTGCAGAATAAATTTGAGCCCCAAGTCTTGTAGGACAGAAAATAAAGTCAATAAAGTAACAGAATGGGAGAGAGGGCTTAAGTTTCTTTTATAGAACAGAATTGGTACTCCGCAGCTTTTGCTCTTGATAGTAAAGTGATTGCAGAATAAATTTGAGCCCCAAGTCTTGTAGGACAGAAAATAAAGTCAATAAAGTAACAGAATGGGAGAGTGAGAGAGAGAGAGAGGGAGAGATGCTGGAAACTTTTTTGTCCAATCTGCCTCGACTCAACTTTTTCACATAATTCACTGAAAAAAAGAAAATTAACTTTAAAATCTCTTTCCCCGACGCCAACTTTCGAAAGTTTCGATGAATCAAAATACTAGATAGGTACCTCGAGAGATTTTTCTCAAATTCTCATTACACTTTTCACTCCCCTCTTCTTCCTGTTCTTTTGACTCTTCTCTCGTTCTCTAGAGAGGGAGAGAGAGAGAGAGAGATGCTGGAAACTTTTTTGTCCAATCTGCCTCGACTCAACTTTTTCACATAATTCATTGAAAAAAAAAAGAAAATTAACTTTAAAATCTCTTTCCCCGACGCCAACTTTCGAAAGTTTCGATGAATCAAAATACTAGATAGGTACCTCGAACTTAAAATTTATGTAAAATAATGTAAATAAGAAAAAAGAGTGTAGTTTTATATGAATAAATTATTTTAATTATTTTTTTTTGGCGATTGTGGAACATAACCGTTAGCGATTTGTGGAACAGATTATCATGGTGTCAAATGTTGTGCAGCTTGACCTGCAAAGCCTGGCGTGGGATGTACTCGTAAACACTTTTACCTACAATAGGCATCATTTTCCCCAAGTATTATTTGCATGAGTGGGTAAACATAAAAATGAATAGCTCATCCTTAAAGGGGTTTAGAAAAAAAAAAAAAAAAAAAAAAAAGTTAATCAAAAGTTGTAATCCTATATATCTTATTCGAAATATTCTTTATCTTCTGAGAGTGACCGAATGATTTTTTAAGGAGGATTTTCAGTATTATCAATTTATCATCTAAATGTCGATAGAGCAAAGGAGGCAAGAAAGAAGAAAGATAAAGGTGTATGAGTGAAGGGGGAGGAGGAGGGACAGGAGAAGAAAGAGGAGGAGAAAAAGAAGAAGGAGGAGGAGAAGAAGAAGAAGGATAAGGAGGAGGAGAAGGAGAAGGAGGAGGAGGAGAAGGAGAAGGAGGAGAAGAAGAAGAGGACGAGGAGGAAGACTGGAAGGAAGACTAGGAGAAGGAATAGGAGGAGAAGAAGAAGGAGGAGGAGAAAAAGAAGAAGGAGGAGGAGAAGAAGGAGAAGAAGGAGAAGGAGGAGGAGAAGAAGGAGAAGGAGGAGGAGGAGAAGAAGAAGGAGAAGGAGGAGGAGAAGAAGGAGAAGGAGGAGGAGGAGGAGAAGAAGGAGAAGGAGGAAGAGGAGAAGGAGGAGAAGAAGAAGAAGAAGAAGAGGACGAGGAGGAAGACTGGAAGGAAGACTAGGAGAAGGAATAGGAGGAGAAGAAGCAGGAAGATAGAAGAAGGAATTTGAGGAATTAATGAGGAAAGGAGGGAAGGGAGATATTAATACCGATACTGACATTGAAATAATTGACAATATCAAAAGGGTCAGTTGTGCAACTTCCGAAGAAGACCAAAGTAAAGTCAGTTTTGCAAATGACAAAGATATCAGTATAATTATTATTTTATGACAAAGATATCATCATACTATTCTTTTATTATTACCTACGATTTTACTATTCTTTTATTACTAGAGTAGAGGAAAGAAGAAAAGTTTGCATTGGGGATATTTAGCTTTAATAAAATTCTAAGAAGATTTTACTATTCTTTTATTACTAGAGTAGAGGAAAGAAGAAAAGTTTGCATTGGGGATATTTAGCTTTAATAAAATTCTAAGAAAGTTCATAGATAAAAACAATCCTATTCCGAGGTTTGTGTCTTACAACATTCATGACAACAGACAGTTGAGCTTATGGGACATGAGGGTAGAAATGGGACACATGGACCTCATTTACAGTTTCATCTCTTGATATCGAAATAAACCTCAAATCTATTCATGCACACTGTGGCCAATTGTCACGGTCGTACGAATTTCTAGGCCTTGGGAGGATAAATTTTTCAATGGGTGACTTTGAATTTTGCACTTCAATAGTCCGCATGTTGACAGGGTGTTCCTCAAAATAGTTTGCATGGTTATAGGGTGTTAGAAAGTTCCGAGTAGCAGAACACTTCAACTTGGTGAAAATAAAAGGCATGGTTATAGGGTGATAGAAAGTTCCGCTATAATCTCGGGAGAGTCGGGATTTTATTTTTTGTAGGAGAGTTGCGATCGGAGCAATACTAGGAGGAGGCAGTAACCAATTTACACTTTTATAAGTTCGAGGGATATTATGGAATAACAACAATAAATCTGTAGCTATAATTTACAAGGAATAACCAATTTACAAGAAATTTTCTGTCAAGTATCTAGGACCCAGGTACCATCAACCTAATCATTTGACAGACAATAAAAAATGAGTCACCTAAGAGAAACTTACAAAAAAACTATTCATGCACACTGTGGCCAATTGTCACGGTCGTACGAATTTCTAGGCCTTGGGAGGATAAAATTTTCAATGGGTGACTTTGAATTTTGCACCTCAGTAGTCCGCATGTAGACAGGGTGTTCCTCAAAATAGTTTGCATGGTTATAGGGTGTTAGAAAGTTCCGAGTAGCAGAACACTTCAACTTGGTGAAAATAAAATTAGGGATAATATTGAATGTTATTCCATTGGAATAACTAGGTAATAATTAATTTACAAGGAATAACCAATTTACAAGAAATCTTCTGTCAAGTATCTAGGACCCAGGTACCATCAACCTAATCATTTGACAGACAATAAAAAATGAGTCACCTAAGAGAAACTTACAAAACCTAATAATTAATTTACAAGGAATAACCAATTTACAAGAAATCTTCTGTCAAGTATCTAGGACCCAGGTACAACCAACCTATTCATTCGACAGACAATAAACAAGCGGGGTCCGTCCCTCCGGGAATTTTTTAGCCCGTAGTTTATTCGATCGTGGTTAAAGAATACCTATATACCTACCTAATTTGTTTAATATTCAGTTTATTATCATTCTTGATTTGATTTTTTGATTTTAATGATGTAATGATTGTAATGATTTAAAATCAAGACTAGAGCCCGTTCTCCCTTTATTTCCAATATAATGTTTAAGTCACCCATCCATTTATTGGCCTTGCACTTACAAAATAAAAAAGTACATTTTATATGTCAGTGCTCAAATCAGAAAGGATAAATCGTTTTATCCCCGACACAAAAACCCAATTTATGAAACAATGCAGGTGGAAGTGTGGAAATGGACATTAAGGTAGATATCTACGTTGTTTTTATGTTTCTAAGAAAAATGTTTTTCCTCAAGGGACATACTGTTCGATTCATAACTTTCGCATCTTGCTGGAAAATATAATGGAAACTTTTCAAGTTAGCATGTAATATTTTTTTTCTTGCAACAAGAACGATGAAGCTACAATTTGCAAGAAAGGAACGAGGAATTAATGGAAACTTTTCAAGTTAGCATGTAATATTTTTTTTCTTGCAACAAGAACGATGAAGCTACAATTTGCAAGAAAGGAACGAGGAATTGAATTTTCCAAACTTTTTTTTTGAGTGCTTTATAATTTTCAACAGATTCCTAGCTTATTTCCCACATGATGTATTTTGTTCACTTTCTTCGTACTCGGAAACAACTTTTTTTTTTGAGTGCTTTATAATTTTCAACAGATTCCTAGCTTATTTCCCACATGATGTATTTTGTTCACTTTCTTCGTACTCGGAAACCTTCTCTTGAGACGTATGTTTTAAAGTTTCTAAAAAGTTGGAAAACCGCAGCTTTTTTTAATCATGTTAATAACTTCCCGTAAAAAATAAAGAAAAAATAATAATTATTTAAAAGGCAGTTCTCGTTTTGTTTATGTTACATTGACATTGAAAGTTCTAAAAGGAAACGACGACAAATTACCTACTTAAAATTGGTAAAAAATAAAGAAAAAATCATAAATATTTAAAAGGCAGTTCTCGTTTTGTTTATGTTACATTGACATTGAAAGTTCTAAAAGGAAACGACGACAAATTACCTACTTAAAATTCCTGTCTGAGGCGGAGTCGAATGGAGGGTAAAACTCCCGTCACTAAGGTCGAGTTTTATCACCATGGATTGTCTCAGAATTGAGTTGAAGATGTCGATAGAGCAAAGGAGGCAAGAAAGAAGAAAGGTAAAGGTGTATGAGTGAAGGGGGAGGAGGAGGGGCAGAAGACCATAAGCGGAAAGAGAGGGAAGAGAACTAGGACAAGGGGAAGGATGTCGATAGAGCAAAGGAGGCAAGAAAGAAGAAAGGTAAAGGTGTATGAGTGAAGGGGGAGGAGGAGGGGCAGGAGAAGAAAGAGGAGGAGAAAAAGAAGAAGGGGGAGAAGAAGGAGGAGGAGAAGAAGAAGGATAAGGAGGAGGAGAAGGAGAAGGAGGAGGAGGAGAAGGAGGAGGAGAAAAAGAAGAAGGAGGAGGAGAAGGAGAAGGAGGAGAAGAAGAAGAGGACGAGGAGGAAGACTGGAAGGAAGACTAGGAGAAGGAATAGGAGGAGAAGTCGTAAGGAAAATGAGTAGCTATGACATATATGTATGTAAATCCGCATAGCAACCGGTGCCAGCATGGTAGGTAAACATTGGATGTTAGGATTATTGAGATACTGGCTGAATTCCGTCGCTTCGCTCCGGGATCCAGCTAGTTCATCCCGAGGCATGGCCAAACTTGTAGACTTCCTAATCTTGAGGAACTCGAACTCACTGACTTACTAATCTTATCTCGAACATCAACTCACCAAGTAAGGGGCATTCGTGTCCGGAATTCCAAGTTAATTTCATTTTTCCAGTGTTGTCAGCTCCCATGGCGTAGTGGTTGCACACGGGAGACCCGGGTTCGATTCCCACAGTTCACTGACTTCCTAATCTTGAGGAACTGACTTACTAATCTTAAGGAACTCGAACTCACTGACTTACTAATCTTATCTCGAACATCAACTCACCAAGTAAGGGGCATTATAGCCGGAAGAAGTTTCGTCATCAATGAATTCAATATGGCAGAGAATGTCGAAACAAAATCCACTCGGGGGATTGTAAACATTGTTGATCATTTCGGTGAAGATATGAGAGGATTTGCCTGAAAAAGATATATCAACTTCTTGAGATACTCTTGACTAGAGCTTGGGATGAAAGCATCGAGTAAAGCACTTTAATAGAGGGACAAGGACTCTGATTGTTATGGTTTCCCTCTGTAAAAAAAAAAACTAAAAAAAAAATGGGCTTTATTTACTCAATGCTCTCTTCAATACATAAGGAAATTTTCTCATTGGAATTGAGGGCCGATCACATCTTATGGATCTCTGTAGACACCCTTTATCTATAAGGAAATTTTCTCATTGGAATTTAGGGCCGATCACATCTTATGGATCTCTGTAGACACCCTTTATCTGAGTGAATTCTACTCGTACAATACCCTGAACCTACTAAATCTAAATACCTACCTATTTTACTCGAAGACCAACTCACCAAGTAAGGAGCGCTGTAACGACCTATTCAGGATTACTTGGATAGTAATACTCGTAACCTATTTACCTACGATTACATGGATAGTAATACTCGTAAATATCTTTTCGAAATAGTTAAAAAATTAAACGCAGCAATTCTCTCACCCAAATCTGCACTTGCTTCCCACAGCAAACTCTGATTGTTATGGTTTCCCTCTGTAAAAAAAAAAACTAAAAAAATGGGCTTTATTTACTCAATGCTCTCTTCAATACATAAGGAAATTTTCTCATTGGAATTGAGGGCCGATCACATCTTATGGATCTCTGTAGACACCCTTTATCTGAGTGAATTCTACTCGTACAATACACTGAACCTACTAAATCTAAATACCTACCTATTTTACTCGAAGACCAACTCACCAAGTAAGGAGCGCTGTAAGGACCTATCCAGGATTACTTTTGTTTTAACAGGTGAGTAAACAAGGAATGGAAGGTATTTCCTTCAACAACCATAACAGCAAACAGCAGACTGCATAACAAATTAACTGCCTATATGATATTACGTGTAGGTAATGTAGGTACATTTATATCCCTAGGTACCTAAGTATGATCTATTCTCGTTTCTCGTAACTCCTTCAGACAGTATCAGACAACATAGTTCTACGTATTGTTTATCTAATCCCTACTGTTTACATGCATATAGATTTCCTTATAAAAAAAGCTCATAAGATAGGTACGTCTACCCACACGCCTATTTGCTAATGAAGTGTGTACCAACATACAATATAATTATTATCTAAAGCTATAATGTTCGAGAAAAAATGTCTGGCTGGATAATAAATGTCTTAAACAGCAAGGATAATACCTGGAATTTTCCTTACCAAAGAAATAGCAAAGGTTGAGTGCAAAGGTCATTCACTCGTTAAATTTTTGCAGCCAAACCCAAATGTCAGCCCAAATCAATCAGCCTAGCTATAGGAAGGGCTGATTGAGAGGCTGGCGAAAAACGCCGACCCCATGTGAACACGGGAAAAGACCATGAAGAAGAAGAAGAAGAAGAAGAAGAAGAAGAAGAAGAAGAAGAAGAAGAAGAAGTGATGAGGGCGTCAAATCCCTTTTCAAATATCTACAAGATATAAACATCTACCACCTTATATAAAATACCGTGAACCGGCGTGAACGACCAGGGTATTCCTGTGTTAAAACGCCTTATCCGAAAAAAAAAAAAAAAAAACGAGCAGAAAAGGTTTTGCCCAGACACAGGTACCTAACGCAGGAAATCTGGACTTGAAATAACACGGTTTTTCAGAAGCAAAAAATTCCGAGAAAAAGCTTTTGTTTGTTTGTTTTTTTTTTTTTTACCTTTTTTTCCTTTCATTGAAATATGAACTTGGTACTCTTCCAGGACTTCCTAGATGTAGGTCGCTAGTTATAGGTACCTATCTATGGCACATATGTTTTTATATGTTTACAAAGAACAGCTTTTAATGAGGCCTATCAATTACCTAGCTAGGTAAGTACGGATGGACTTTCCTTATTAAAAGCTGGATCAGCAGTTCCCAAGAATACTGTGCAGATTCAAATGTTAAGTCAGCATGAGATCTTATTATGATAATGGGTGAGATAAGAAGAGTTCATATTGGTTTTACACACTGTAGTAAGGTTGTATTGTAGCACACCAGCACATGCTGAATTACCATTTAAATAATGCTGATTTGATATTTGAGTCCGCCAAAAGAGATAATGAGAATTCTTATCTCGTGCTGGAATGTAAACAAGATCTTCTGTTTAACCTGATGGCTATTCCGTTTGATGTCTCCAGACACATACTCGTATGATCGAAATGGGATTATATTATGTAGATAGGTACCTGAAGATTACAATACTCAAGCCACTCACTATCAGGTAGTCCTGACAGCTACACCTGATCAGGTCCGCCTGATAGTGAGGCCTACCTGATAGTGAGTGGCTGGCCTAAGGGATGCGACGGAGCCAGCTGCGATAACCTGTTGAATGCACCTGTTCCCAATGGATCACGAAAGTTAAACAACGCTGTGCGTGTTTAGTATCCGGATGAATGGCCATCTGGACAATCGCGCGTGCTGCTGGCTTTTCCCGATCCCACTCAGGCTGTCTGAGGCGGAGTCGAATGGAGGGTAAAACTCCCGTCACTAAGGTCGAGTTTTATCACCATGGATTGTCTCAGAATTGAGTTGAATCCGAGGTTGACCTGTGGGTATCCTAGGTTGACCTGGGTATTAAGTATAGGGAAATCCTCGTTTCATCTTAATGCCGGGTTGGTAAACCCCAGCATAAAGACCTCAGCAGTTATAGGTATACTGGAACTTGGCCTGGCGCAGTGCCGTGCGCTCAGATGTACATGATTCTGACTTGTATCCGAGGTTGACCTGGGTATCCTAGGTTGACCTGGGTATTAAGTATAGGGAAATCCTCGTTTCATCTTAATGCCGGATTGGTAAACCCCAGCATAAAGACTTCAGCAGTTATAGGTATACTGGAACTTGGCCTGGCGCAGTGCCGTGCGCTCAGATGTACATGATTCTGACTCGGGCCGTGCGGAGCGCTACTGTGCGCCTTAACATTACGAAGAGTGTGTTTGTGGGTGGATGGAGGAGTAGATCCCTGCTACTTCTACCTATTGCGGGAGAAGAAACTTTCCTCCGAAACTTTTGATTGTTTCTCTTGTTTGATTTTGTCGAACAATTTAGTCTGTTTGTTTTCGCGAGAAACTTTCGGGCTTAAAAGAATCGAAAGTTCTCCTGATGAAATATTACCGATATTTCATTTCCTCAAATTTGCATAGAAAGCTGGAGTTCGAAGGGTAGGTTTAGAGCAATATATCCCTCAAAATACCTTGTGGTAGAAAGTTCACTGCCAAGTCTGTTAGCCCAAGAAAGATATGAAATATTATTCAATTTTAACAGTCTGCGTAAGGTCGGGACGCCAGCATTACGAGATTGATGCAGATTGTGAAATGTTGCTTTTTTTGGAAACTAATTTTGTATTTTTACTCCTTTACATGTAGGTATTTTAAGAACGTGAATAGGGCAGTATGTAAATGGCAATATATCCCTCAAAATACCTTGTGGTAGAAAGTTCACTGCCAAGTCTGTTAGTCCAAGAAAGATATGAAATTTTATTCAATTTTAACAGTCTGCGTAAGGTCGGGACGCCAGTATTACGAGATTGATGCAGATTGTCAAATGTTGCTTTTTTTGGAAACTAATTTTGTATTTTTACTCCTTTACATGTAGGTATTTTAAGAACGTGAATAGGGCAGTATGTAAATTTAATTCAATTTTAACAGTCTGCGTAAGGTCGGGACGCCAGCATTACGAGATTGATGCAGATTGTGAAATGTTGTTTTTGGAAACTAATTTTGTATTTTTACTCCTTTACATGTAGGTATTTTAAGAACGTGAATAGGGCAGTATGTAAATTTCAGCTACCAAGATAAGGGCATTTTTGATTTGGCGGGACTAATCACTGCAGCATTCCTTGATACTTTTGACTTGTGTTTATTTAAGGAAAAGTTAAATGGAAATATTTTCCCAGGTACCTTTATAGATTCACAAGGTATGTATGTTTGAGAGTAAATTCCTCAAAAGTTACACAAGAGTCCCAGATAAGACACCTACACCTACATCATCAAATATTATAATAATATGTATATACTTAAAATAATCATGAATTATAAGTAGGTACAAGTAAGCATGTATAACTAAATAATATTATTATAAATTTAAATCGGTTACAAGGCAGACGCTCTACCCTCCAAGGTAGCCAGGCTGGCTTGCAAGACTGAAATAGGTAGGTATAGTACGAGTAGTATTATAGTAGTAACCTAGTAACTCACTTTCTAAAACCACAATATTCAAAATTCGAAGACTTTGTTGAGCACATTGCATAACTACATAGATACACGGCATTCATACAAATGTTTCCCTATTCTAACAGCTAGGTATCCGACGCCAACTTTCGAAAGTTTCGATGAATCAAAATACTAGATAGGTACCTCGAGAGATTTTTCTCAGATTCTCATTACACTTTTCACTCCCTCTTCTTCCTGTTCTTTTGACTCTTCTCTCGTTCTCTTTTTACTTTTTCCTTTAGTTCTTCTCTTGCTTATCTGCCCACTATCTCTGTAGGTACCTCGAGAGATTTTTCTCAAATTCTCATTACACTTTTCACTCCCCTCTTCTTCCTGTTCTTTTGACTCTTCTCTCGTTCTCTTTTTCCTTTAGTTCTTCTCTTGCTTATCTGCCCACTATCTCACACCATCCGATGGAAACTTAGAACTTATTGAACAGATGAACAGAATAATTGAACATTGAACATGTTGGAACAAAATGTAATCAAGATTGCGAACATTTCCCTTCGTATTTTTTTCCCTCGGTTTTCCCTCCATATTTTCCTCCTTCTCGGGGTTGAAATTGTTGGAAACTTGTTTCATAATATTTCATTCCCTTCCTCCGGCCTTGGAGTTTCCAATTTGTCATTTTTCTTCAATATACGAGTTCATATTTGTTTTGATTTCTGGTTAAAGTCAACTTCAAGTAAAGTAGAACAAGCAATGTAGCCAGCGGCTGGGCGAAGTTGGCGATTTCATAAAAGTGTACAAAAGTTTCGGGGGACTGATGACGAAAAGTTTATTCGGAGCTTTTTAGATAAGTTCATCGAAATTGAATGTCGAAAGTTGGGGTGAGTGGTTTTCTATTCTCCATTATTCCATGCACGTAGTCTCAAGCTTTCGTAGTAGGTAGAAAATTTAGAAATAGAAAACTTTTATAGGTACATTTTGTACGCTAGAGATTTGCCGCGGTCGTCCTTTTTAAGGAAAACGCCCCCAAAAAGCCTACATAATTTTTCAAAGTCCTTTTCATGTAGTTTTTAGTCAGGAAATCAATCAGCACATTCATACATAAGTAGGTTAGAAGGTTTACTCAACTATAATATTGTAGGTAATCAAAAGGAGAGGAATATGTAGGTACTCTCATCACAAAATGAAATCACTCATAAGTTATGTATAGTTAATTCTACTTTGAAACTTGGTTATAATAGAAACTCTAGTGGTTTTAGTATAGGTGTTTAAAAAAGGCACAGAATTCTGTGTACTGAATATTAAACAAATTAGGTAGGTACGTAGGTACTATAGGTGTTTAAAAAAGGCACAGAATTCTGTGTACTGAATATTAAACAAATCAGGTAGGTACATATATAGGTACTGATTTTCTTTAATCACGATCGAATAAACTACGGGCTAAAAAATTCCCAGAGGGACGGACCCAGCTTGTTTCTCCTGCTCTTTTATCCATTCTCCTTCTCTATTTTCCATTCTATTTTTCCTTTCCATTTCTATTCCATTCAAATTCTATTCTATTCTACCTAGGTACTTACCATGAGTTCGATTTCACCCTTTTTCAAACTAGTACCACCCTGGGCTCTATCCGTCAGTACACTCATCTGCAGTACATCATCCACCACCGCAATCCGACTGGTCACCGGGTAATAGTTGGACGAAATCGGTTCCTGGTTGTCCAACTCCCAGGTTTGGCGATAGTTGAGGATCCGCTCGATCATTTCGCGACCGTTGGAATCGGTGTAGAATCGGTTTTGAGAGTTGAAACTCGGGATCTTGTATCGGGTGACGATTTAGAGTCCAAGCAGTGATGTCCCGAAAATGGAGGCTCCAAATTTTCGGAGCCTGGCCTACAGTAAAGGAGAAAAATTGAGCTCGAGGAGCGGGGGCTAAATGCGGCCACAAGGCCAGTAGTTGAACTCTTTACTGGTCTTGTGCAATTTAGCCACTACATACCGAAGTCCCGATGAAGTTGTCATGAGAAGGCGAAACCTCACTGGTCTTCCCTGGTCCTGTGGATACGAAGAATGAACTGTATAGGTAGACCTGACAGGTACACCTGATCAGGTCCGCTTATCAGATCTACCTTATGAGCACACACACCTCTTAGGTTAGGTGTACCTGTTAGGTCTACCTGATAGTGAGTGGCTGGCCTTATGAAGAGTATAAAATTGACCGAGTACAATGTCAACCTTACCTTTGTAAACAGTAGTGGTCACCTCTCCATTACTCAAAAGTCGCACCACGTCCTCGACTGTACTATCGTTGACTTCGGATTTGCTGACCACGGATTTGTTGACTTCTGGTTTGAAGATGTAAGCTCCTGAGGACATCTCACCATTGTCATTGTTCCCATAGTCTGACTCATGTCCTACGTAGTAGCCGAATGTTTGAGTCATCGGCAGACTATGGTTGTTCTTCAGAAGCTGGGAGACAAGTCCATCCTTGTCCAACCGAAGACCGAACATCTGTAAACCAGAGAAGTTGCTGATTGTGACAAGATACCTACATATCTAAATTATTTTTCTTGAGCTAAGAGGAGAGTCTCTTTGTCAACCGAAGACCGAACATCTGTAAACCAGAGAAGTTGCTGATTGTGACAAGATACCTACATATATCTAAATTATTTTTCTTGAGCTAAGAGGAGAGTCTCTTTGAAACTTGGTGATGTTTACATCATTATGCCACCAGCCATTCACTAGTGTATTTTTCCCAACTGGACTGGAATGTTACTGTTGCCAGTTTACACAAGGCCAGGGCCGAGAGTCCAAGCAGTGATGTCCCGAAAATGGAGGCTCCAAATTTTCGGAGCCTGGCCTACAGTAAAGGAGAAAAATTGAGCTCGAGGAGCGGGGGCTAAATGCGGCCCTGCACAAGGCCAGTAGCTGAACTTTTTACTGAACTTGTGTAATCCAGCCCTTACATACCGAAGTCCCGATGAAGTTGTCATGAGAAGGCGAAACCTCACTGGTCTTCCCTGGTCCTGTGGATACGAAGAATGAACTGTACCCCATTGGAGGCAAGGTCGCTTTGAACACCAGTTCCATCTTTGCAGAAGAGTTCTGAGATGTACGCTCTGCCAGCTGAAGAACCTTGTCGTGAATCGGAGCGATTTGAGTTGGAAGAATGGTACCTGGAATACACAGGAATCTCATGGTTATGCAAAAAGAGGTTTGATAGAAGGAACTGTAACTGCTAAGGTCTTATCGTCCTGAAATCAAAGAGGAAGACGGGATAGGAGAAAGCCAGCCGATCCGAGAACGAACATTATCCGTTCTGGATAAAGTCGTCCAAGTTAAGTCATGAAATTTATCGTAGTGTTTTAAGCAGGGAACGATATTTGTGACAAGCATTTATGCTCAACACAGTTAAAGTTCCTTTGAAATTCCTTTGGATCCCTATTAGCATTACCTGTGTGGTCCCGAACGATATAGACCACGTTCTGTTTGACAGGTATCCTCACATATCGGTTTACCGTGCGACCCAAAGCGTTGTACACATTGATAGCAAACTTGTCCCAGGTTTCCGAGGGTTCACATGAACTGATGTTCAGATATAGACAGGTCTTCACTGTAGATACTACTGGGTGAGAGCCATGGCTGCTTCCGGAAGGCCTCATTAGATTCCTGAGAATTTTTTTTTGATAAAGGTAGAATAGAAACACACTATCACGTCACGTGAGTTTATGGGGAGTCAGAAAGATGATAAAGGTAGAATAGAAACACACTACTATCACGTCACGTGAACTCATGGGGAGTCAGAAAGATGTAGTTCAAAGTTTTCCCATAATATTGTTTGTCATTTATTTTTGTTCAATATACGAGTTCATATTTGTTTTGATTTCTGGTTAAAGTTAACTATAAGTAAAGTAGAACAAGCAATGTAGCCAGCGGCTGGGCGAAGTTGGAGCCACCCGTTTCCGGCAGTCAATGAGGTTAAGAAACGTTGAGCGTGGTACGTCTATGAACCAGGCATGAACTTGCCTGTCAGAGTGATATCTCAGGACTTTTTCTTTTTCTTTGCCTTTACCCGTGTGAAGACGGGGTGGGTGTTTTTCGTCAGCCTTTCAATCTCTCATATCAAAAGTGATATCTCAGGACTACAGGACTTTAAATTTACTGCCGCATTTTCGACCGAATGAGTTTTTATGAGTTTTTAGTCTGTTTGTATGTTACATGATACCTCTAGTATGGTTTTCCTTGTTGCCAACAGTATTGTGAGAGATTACTCATCACTTCTTTGCTATGACACTGCCACAATTTTAAAGACTTGCATCTACCTACGAGTTCATATTTGTTTTGATTTCTGGTTAAAGTCAACTTCAAGTAAAGTAGAACAAGCAATGTAGCCAGCGGCTGGGCGAAGTTGGAGCCACCCGTTTCCGGCAGTCAATGAGGTTAAGAAACGTTGAGCGTGGTACGTCTATGAACCAGGCATGAACTTGCCTGTCAGAGTGATATCTCAGGACTTCTTCTTTTTCTTTGCCTTTTCCGTGTAAAGACGGGGTCGGTGTTTTTCGTCAGCCTTTCAATCTCTCATATCAAAAGTGATATCTCAGGACTACGGGACCTTAAATTTACTGCCGCATTTTCGACCGAATGTGAGTTTTTAGTCTGTTTGTATGTTACATGATATCTCTAATATGGTTTTCCTTGTTGCCAACAGTATTGTGAGAGATTACTCATCACTTCTTTGCTATGACACTGCCACAATTTTAAAGACTTGCATCACTGTCAGAGTGATATCTCAGGACTTCTTCTTTTTCTTTGCCTTTTCCCGTGTAAAGACGGGGTCGGTATTTTTCGTCAGCCTTTCAATCTCTCAAATCAAAAGTGATATCTCAGGACTACAGGACCTTAAATTTACTGCCGCATTTTCGACCGAATGAGTTTTTAGTCTGTTTGTATGTTACATGATACCTCTAGTATGGTTTTCCTTGTTGCCAACAGTATTGTGACTTCTTTGCTATGACACTGTCACAATTTTAAAGACTTGCATCATTGGCCAAGGGTGGGAAGGGCCGGCAGTTTTCAATTAACATGAAAGCATTTTTTTCTCCTCACTAACCACTCTCTTCTTGCTGGTACATTGCATTTTCTTCCGCAAACTAAACAACAAGGAAACGCTCTAAGCAAATTTATTCATTTTCCTAGAGGAACACTTTTTTCTACTTTCTTTCTTTTCTTATAAAAAAAAAGTTTGTGCAGATTTTTTCCTCCTTTTTTCTGCTTTTTTTTTTTTGCTTGCAACAGCGTGTTTTCTTTTCTTGATTGCCCTTAAAGTACCTCACTATAGGGTGCAAAAGTCCTATCTAAAAGCCGTTTGTGCAGATTTTTTCCTCCTTTTTTCTGCTTTTTTTTTGCTTGCAACAGCGTGTTTTCTTTTCTTGATTGCCCTTAAAGTACCTCACTATAGGGTGCAAAAGTCCTATCTAAAAGCCTGAATTTCTCGTTATTTTCTTATTATTACATACCTAATGGTCCCCAAACCTATTAAAGATCTCAGTACAAAATTTACTTTACCTTTAGGCCAGCCACTATCAGGTAGACCTGACAGTTACACCTGATCAGGTCCGCTTGTCAGGTCTACCTGATGAGCGCACACACACTTGTTAGGTCAGATGTAATTGTTAGGTCTACCTGATAGTGAGTGGCTGGCCTTATGAAGAGTATAAAATTGACCGAGTACAAAATCAACCTTACCTTTGTAAACAGTAGTGGTCACCTCTCCATTACTCAAAAGTCGCACCACGTCCTCGACTGTACTATCGTTGACTTCGGACTTGTTATTACATACCTAATGGTCCCCAAACCTATTAAAGATCTCAGTACAAAATTTACTTTACCTTTAGGCCAGCCACTCACTATCAGGTAGACCTGACAGGTACACCTGATCAGTCCGCTTGTCAAATCTACCTGATGAGCACACACATCTCTTAGGTTAGGTGTACCTGTTAGGTCTACCTGATAGTGAGCGGCTGGCCTTATGAAGAGTATAAAATTGACCGAGTACAAAGTCAACCTTACCTTTGTAAACAGTAGTGGTCACCTCTCCATTACTCAAAAGTCGCACCACGTCCTCGACTGTACTATCGTTGACTTCGCACCTAAGAGAAACTTACAATTATTTTGTACATTTTATATGTCAGTGCTCAAATCAGAAAGGATAAATCGTTTCATCCCCGACACAAAAACCCAATTTATGAAACGATGCAGGTGGAAGTGTAGAAATGGACATTAGGGTAGATATCTACGTTGTTTTTATGTTTCTAAGAAAAATGTTTTTCCTCAAGGGACATACTGTTCGATCCATAACTTTCGCATCTTGCTGGAAAATATAATGGAAACTTTTCAAGTTAGCATGTAATATTTTTTTCTTGCAACAAGAACGATGAAGCTACAATTTGCAAGAAAGGAACGAGGAATTGAATTTTCCAAACTTTTTTTTTTTTGAGTGCTTTATAATTTTCAACAGATTCCTAGCTTATTTCCCTCATGATGTATTTTGTTCACTTTCTTCGTACTCGGAAACCTTCTCTTGAGACGTATGTTTTAAAGTTTCTAAAAAGTTGGAAAACCGCATGGGAATACAGGTTGGAGCTAAACAAAGACAGCCCTTCAATGAATTCTGTGAAATGGTTTTCATTGAATTCAAAATAAGCTTCCTCAGGAAATCCAGGATATTTTCATCCAGGTTTAAAAATAGATAGTATACGTGTGCAATTATTATGTAGATATCCAGTCAAGTGGAAACTTTTAGGTGAATAACAAATTTCATCACAGGTACATTTTGGTACAGGTTGCAGCCTCCCTAACTCCCGAGAATAGTGGTCATGACTTTGAAATTGCATACAGGGACATCAGGTTCGATTCCTGGCAAGATAAAAGTTAAGCCAATGTGACTTTATTCACTTTATTGGTAGGTTTCACGAATATTTTTTCAGCCTCTAGAAGGCTTGATAAGTTAACAGCCTGTTAAGTTCCATTTAATTTGTATAGGCTTAACAGGGCTGTTAGGGGCATAGGGTATAGGGGCTAAAAATAAGGATGGTGAAACCCATCCTATGTCTACTTACTGGAATGCATCGTTCGCCACCTTTTCACATGCTGCCAATCCGTTATGAATGAGTTCAGCATAATTGTTACTCGGATGTTGCTTAGCTGTTCCTGTAATGCCATCATGATGCTGGAGGACCCCCATTGCTTCCCGGAGAATTAAAAATAAGGATGGTGAAACACATCCTATGTCTACTTACTGGAAAGCATCGTTCGCCACCTTTTCACATGCTGCCAATCCGTTATGAATAAGTTCAGCATAATTGTTACTCGGATGTTGCTTAGCTGTTCCTGTAATGCCATCATGATGCTGGAGGACCCCCATTGCTTCCCGGAGAACGTTAAGATCATCCTCGTGATGATGACTGGAATGCGACTTTAAATTTGACAGAACATACAGTTGCTTGCACACCTAAACAACGAACATGAGAGAATAAAAGCTAATAAAATTCATATAGTGGGAAAAAAATCCAGCTTATTCAAAACGTGGAACAACGAAAAGATAAAGTAACTGCAGTGTAATTTTATTTATTTACGCCAAAAACCTCATAATATCATAACTTTACATGTCATCGCAACAGCCACGTATTCTCATTCTCAAAAGTTAGATTTATGACTCTAGAAAGTATTTCTGAATTAAACTGGAGAAAATTGGAAACGACAAACCATCCAATGATTTAGTAAGACTTTATGGTGCGCTTGTGGGTTGTATGTGAAGAGTTCATAATCTGAACAAAGGAATAATGAGGTGGAGAGATAAATTTATTGCGAAGTAATGAAAAATTTCCCTCGATAGCATCGGGTGAAATGAGAAATTCCTTGGAATGTAGAGGTCACTTCTATAACTTCTATTGTAACACGTGAAATTTATGAAAAAGGGTATACAGTAGTGCTCTGTGCTTGATATTTCTCTAATTCATGACCCTTTGGAAATTAGGACAAAATAACAAAAAAGGATCCTAAAGAATCTGGAGAGATGAAAATTTGAAAATGAGGGTAAAATAATATTCCATTGGGTGATGAGAAATTTTGCTTATGGAAGAGGGTATACAGCAGTGCTCTGTGCTTGATATTTCTCTAATTCATGACCCTTTGGAAATTAGGACAAAATAACAAAAGAGGATCCTAAAGAATCTGGAGAGATGAAAATTTGAAAATGAGGGTAAAATAATATTCCATTGGGTGATGTGAAATTTTGAAACAATCTAAAATTCCTTTGGATCCCTATTAGCATTACCTGTGTGGTCCCGAACGATATAGAACACGTTCTGTTTGACAGGTATCCTCACATATCGGTTTACCGTGCGACCCAAAGCGTTGTACACATTGATAGCAAACTTGTCCCAGGTTTCCGAGGGTTCACATGAACTGATGTTCAGATATAGACAGGTCTTCACTGTAGATACTACTGGGTGAGAGCCATGGCTGCTTCCGGAAGGCCTCATTAGATTCCTGAGAATTTTTTTGAGAAATTTTGAAACAATCTCATTGGATGTCCGGTGAATCAACCAGATGTAGCCGCTCGGCCGCTCCGGGCCTGTTGAGTTACGTAGGACGTAGGTTACCTAAAACGAAAACTCTTCATACCTGAAGCATGTTGTGTCCAAATCGTTCGTACCGCTTCAGGGCCGGTCTTGACGTGAAGAACCCAGTCTAGAGCTACTACCAAGTCACTTGAGCTCACGTGAGGTGAGGGCAGTGTTGCTATCAATTCCATTGATGGAATTACAATAATCGAATGAGCCACGTTGATGCACCAGTTCTTCATGGATCACTGAAGCAAGGTTAGTATCCGAATGGGTGACCATCTAGGCAATCGCGTGTCCAATTACAATAGAATCAAAGTGGCAGATATTCCTAATCAGACAATGATCGATCTTTCTCATTCTTTCTCTCTAGCTCCCAAACTGGCCGATAATACAAAATCCTTGCCACCTATTGTTTGATATCCACCCATGTAACATCATGTGCGAATATTATTGCTGCCGTTGATTTGCATGTTGTTGATATATCTGAAATAGGAGGGAGGCCATTTGAAGGGCATTTGTTAAGTCGTCTGTTACGGGGGAATGTTAGATTTTCAATTGAACTATAATTAGAAACACACTATCACGTCACGTGAGTTTATGGGGAGTCAGAAAGATGTTGTTCAAAGTTTTCCCATAATATTGTAGGTAATTTCGTTCAGGACAGCTAGAGCTACTACCATGTCACTTGAGCTCACGTGACGTGAGGGCAGTGTGGCTATCAATTCAACACACTTCTATCACATCACGTGAACTCATAAGGAGTCAGAAAGATGTAGTTCAAAGTTTTCCCATAATAGGTATTGTAGGTAATTTCGTTCAGGACAGCTAGAGCTACTACCATGTCACTTGAGCTCACGTGACGTGAGGGCAGTGTGGCTATCAATTCTACTGATGGAATTACAATAATCGAATGAGCCACGTTGATGCACCAGTTCTTCATGCTTCATGGATCACTGAAGCAAGGTTAGTATCCGAATGGGTGACCATCTAGGCAATCGTGTGCCCAATTACAATAGAATCAAAGTGGCAGATATTCCAGAAATTTTGAAACAATCTCATTGGATGTCCGGTGAATCAACCAGATGTAGCCGCTCGGCCGCTCCGGGCCTGATGAGTTACGTAGGACGTAGGTTATTTAAAACGAAAACTCTTCATACCTGAAGCATGTTGTGTCCAAATCGTTCGTACCGCTTCAGGGCCGGTCTTGACGTGAAGAACCCAGTCCAGTACGCATGTTTGCCAGAACCATACGGGAAGAAATCGTCTTGCTTGGTAGGTAATGTGATGCCTGAATTATGAACGGCTTTGATATAACAGGAGGGTGTGGAGTACAAGAGATTGACCTTGCTACCGTTGATTTGCATGTTGTTGACATATCTGAAATAGGAGGGAGGCCATTTGAAGGGCATTTGTTAAGTCGTCTGTTACGGGGGAATGTTAGATTTTCAATTGAACTATAATACTATTTATAGCAGTCCCCTTACTTATATACTTTCCGTGTCCTCTTCTTTCTCAAAAGCCTTGAATTTCCAGTAGTCTGCCATTTGCAGCAGACGTAGAAAAACAGAAGCAGTCCCGTTAAGTCTAACCCGTTACTTATATTCTTTCCGGGTCCTCTTCTTTCTCAAAAGCCTTGAATTTCCAGTAGTCTGCCATTTGCAGCAGACGTAGAAAAACAGAAGCAGTCCCGTTAAGTCTAGTTTACTGAAAGTTATTGGTAGAACATACTCACTTGATCATTTTGTCCAAACTTCGATAGTAATACTCGGTCCAGAAATCAGCGCGGCGAATTTTGATCCCAAATTTTCATCTCCCAATAAATTGCACCCAATATTGAACCATCTTCATAAGTCCTTGTACCTAAGCTACCTTATCATACATAAGGAAGCACACATAAGCAGACAAACATACATACATTAAGGATGTATGTACGAGTATGTACATAAGTATGTAGATTTTGAGTCCTACTGACGGGACCCGACGTTAATTTGAACGAAAATATACTGGATGTCCCATAATTTAGGACATCAAAATTTAATCTAAGCTTTAAGCTAGTTCTGAGGAAAACTCAATTCAAACAGGTCCTGAGGAAAACCTAGAAAACATTCTGGGACACTCTATAACCCTATATAGGTTTATATCCCCCTCTCCCCAACTAATGTAGCCAGACGCCCCTTGAATAACTGGACCGGCCAGAATCAGAGCCGCATCATAGAGTACCTACCGGTAAGGTAAATGCGTTTGGGTAAGTAATAATGTAGCTAAGCTAACCTAAGTAGTGATGAAAAATTCCATATTCGACAGTGTCAAATGTGAAAATTTTCCACGGAACGATACTTTGTAACTAGACAGTTTTGGACCATATTCTAGGATGTCAAATTTAATATGGATTTTTTTTTGTTGAATATTTGTTCCGCTATAATTTGCGATAGTTTGGTCCGATTTAAATGAAATTTGGTACCGGAATTTAAAACATCAATGCACGTCGCTCGTCTCCGCCAAACAGGGCCGGAATATTGTCGGACCGAAATTGTGCCGCCTGTTCTTGTACCCACTTTAGATATTCTTTGGCCTGGAGTGAAAAAAAAAAATCGTCAGTTGATACCTAGGTTAGTTATTGTTTTAAGCGAGGTACCCATCTATATTATGTATTTGTTTCACTTTCATAAGGGAAATTTTTGCGATGCATTCTGTTAGTACTCTTTCCAATACACACACTTTATGTGTCCGGAATCCCAAGTTAATTTCATTTTTCCAGTGTTGTCAGCTCCCATGGCGTAGTGGTCACTGCACTCGCCTTGCACGTGGGAGACCCGGGTTCGATTCCCGGCGGAGTCAAGAAATTTGTATCATGCAAATGATTGATTCCGTGACTGGATGCCCAGAAATCAGCGCGGCGAATTTTGATCCCAAATTTTCATCTCCCAATAAATTGCACCCAATATTGGACCATCTTCATAAGTCCTTGTACCTAAGCTACCAAAGGCCACACATAACAGCTTAGAGGTCCCCATTTTGAATATGGCTGTACCTTATCATACATAAGGAGGAAGCACACATAAGCAGACAAACATACATACATACATAAGGATGTATGTACATAAGTAGACAAATATACATACATAAGGATGTATGTATGTACATAAGTATGTAGGTATCATACCTACATGACCCATCCTGTGGGAAGTACAACAAGACAATATAACGGAATAACACAAGATGTTGTTTACAGATAATTAGCATTCCGCTAGGAGTGCGGGGGGGGGGGGGGGGGGACTATTTATATCCCGTTGCTTATACATGTACTTTCCGTGTCCTCTTCTTTCTCAAAAGCCTTGAATTTCCAGTAGTCCGCAATTTGCAGCAGAGGTAGAAAAACAGCAGAGGTAGGCAGTCCCGTTAAGTCTAGTTTACTGAAAGTTATTGGTAGAACATACTCACTTGATCATTTTGTCCAAACTTCGATAGTAATACTCGGCTTCTTGATAAGTGAAATCTCCGCCAAACAGGGCCGGAATATTGTTGGACCGAAATTGTGCCGCCTGTTCTTGTACCCACTTTAGATATTCTTTGGCCTGGAGTGAAAAAAAGAGACCCGGGTTCGATTCCCGACGGAGTCAAGAAATTTGTATCATGCAAATGATTGATTCCGTGACTGGATGTTGCGGGGCCCACTCAGCCTCGTGAGGAAAATGAGTAGCTATGACATATAAATGCGCATAGCAACCGGTGCCAGCATGGTAGGTAAACATTGGATGTTAGGATTATTGATATACTAGCTGAATTCCGTCGCTTCGCTCCGGAATCCCGCTAGTTCATCCCGAGGCATGGCCAAACTTGTAGAAAAGGCATGGCCGAACTTGTAAACTTCCTAATCTTGAGGAACTCGAACTCACTGACTTACTAATCTTATCTCGAACATCAACTCACCAAGTAAGGGGCATTATAGCCGGAAGAAGTTTCGTCATCAATGAATTCAATATGGCAGAGAATGTCGAAACAAAATCCACTCGGGGGATTGTAAACATTGTTGATCATTTCGGTGAAGATATGAGAGGATTTGCCTGAAAAAGATATATCAACTTCTTGAGATAATCTTGACTAGAGCTTGGGATGAAAGCATCGAGTAAAGCACTTTAATAGAGGGACAAGAACTCTGATTGTTATGGTTTCCCTCTGTAAAAATAACTAAAAAAAAAAAAAAATGGGCTTTATTTACTCAATGCTCTCTTCAATACATAAGGAAATTTTCTCATTGGAATTGAGGGCCGATCACATCTTATGGATCTCTGTAGACACCCTTTATCTGAGTGAATTCTACTCGTACAATACACTGAACCTACTAAATCTAAATACCTACCTATTTTACTCGAAGACCAACTCACCAAGTAAGGAGCGCTGTAAGGACCTATCCAGGATTACTTGGATAGTAATACTCGTAACCTATTTACCTACGATTTACATACGAGTATACGAGTAATACTCGTAAATATCTTTTCGAAATAGTTAAAAAAATAAACGCAGCAATTCTCTCACCCAAATCTGCACTTGCTTCCCACAGCATTTGCATCCCCTTCTCCTTCTGTCTCTTGCTCAGATCCTGGTAGTCCATACGGGAGAACATGAATCCCTCGTATCCCATTTGAGCGAACATGGATGCCATCTCTTTCGAGTGTCCAAACGGATCGATCTGCCATCCAACGCGGGGCACACCACATCGTCCGAACGTTTCGTTGAGGAGTCTGTCAACGATGGAAAACGTTTTACTGCTATGCCACGGTTTGCCTAAGATATTCTAAGAGACACTCCATTTGACACGACGCGAAGGCGAGTATCTGACTAATAATAACATGAACCTTAAGGTGTGTCCAAACATAGAGGACCGGCCGTTGATCAACATCGATTCACCCCAATCCACGGACGGGACGTCGACCACATCGTCCGAACGTTTCGTTGAGGAGTCTGTCAACGATGGAAATCGTTTTACTGGTATGCCACTGTTTGCTTAAGATATTCTAAGAGACACTCCATTCGACACGACGCGAAGGCGAGTATCTGACTAATAACATGAACCTTAAGGTGTGTCCAAACATAGAAGACCGGCCGTTGATCAACATCGATTCACCCCAATCCACGGACGGGACGTCGATTATGTGTGGAGTGTCGACGCACCTTTACCCAGCCAGAGTGAGTTCGAGAAAAGTCATCAGCAAGCGATTTCCCAGATGGACATGCGCTATTATAATTATGCACAAATGCTATCTGTTACAAGCAAACGAGGAAGCCCTCTCTATTGCAAGGCACTGGAGGTACCAGATAACGCAGCTTACCTGAGACCCAAACTGAAACACCTTTACCCAGCTAGAGTGAGTTCGAAAGAAGTCATCAGCAAGGGATTTCCCAGATGGACAATCATGCGCTATTATAATTATGCACATGTTATCTGTTACAAGCAAACGAGGAAGCCCTCTCTATTGCAAGGCACTGGAGGTACCAGATAACGCAGCTTACCTGAGACCCAAACTGAATGAGAAAAGTCATCAGCAAGCGATTTCCCAGATGGACAATCATGCGCTATTATAATTATGCACATGCTATCTGTTACAAGCATACGAGGAAGCCCTCTCTATTGCAAGGCACTGGAGGTACCAGATAACGCAGCTTACCTGAGACCCAAACTGAATCCGTCCAGAATGCTGGCGTAGTGAGCAGTGGCCTCATCGTTCATGGCCCAAGCTCCTCCAGTAAATTCCAGCCGACCCGTGTTGACCAGCTTGCGAACCATTTCCTTGGTGGCGTTATTCTGCTCTTTCCACCACATGGAAAAGAAGCCCGTCTCCACTTGAATGAACCGTCTGTCAGGATTGCTATTGAGAGCTGCTACTGTGCTACCGATGATTTTTCGAACCGAGTGCGGAGTTTTGGGATCCCCACCTGAAATGAAAATACTTATTTAATTTCATTTTATTCATTCACGGGATCAAAACCAATTTACAATGTTACTTTTTTTTTTAGGAAAGTAGGTTCTAAAGATTTATTAGTAGATATTCAGGAAGCAAAGACAAATGATAAGTCATGATAAGATACTCCCCAATAGTACCTACCTAAACAGCAAGGTTAATTTCAATATGGTTAGGTTCTAAAGATTTATTAGTAGGTATTCAGGAAGCAAAGACAAATGATAAGTCATGATAAGATACTTCCCAATAGTACCTACCTAAACAGCAAGGTTAATTTCAATATGGTTAAGTATACTGGAATGATCGTCACAAATGTTGTTCTCGGGAAACTAGAAACATACTAGCATTACGTCACGTGAGTTCATGGGCAGTCAGAGAGATGTAGCTCAAAGTTTTCCTGTAATATTGTAGAATGTAGGTAATCTCTTCCAGGTCAGCCACACTACTGTCGGGTCATCTGAGAATACAACACCTTGATAAATTAAACTTTTGACATAAACTGGTTCTATTTCTAAAGATTTACTAGTAGGTATTCAGGAAGCAAAGACAAATGATAAGTCATGATAAGATACTCCCCAATAGTACCTACCTAAACAGCAAGGTTAATTTCAATATGGTTAAGTACTCGTACCTATACTGGAATGATCGTCACAAATGTTGTTCTCGGGAAACTAGAAACATACTACCATTACGTCACGTGAGTTCATGGGCAGTCAGAGAGATGTAGCTCAAAGTTTTCCTGTAATATTGTAGGTAATCTCTTCCAGGTCAGCCACACTACTGTCGGGTCATCTGAGAATACAACACCTTGATAAATTAAACTTTTGACATAAACTGACAACACCAATCTCCAGATCCGAAGTCCACTTAACCACTGAGGTTTTTAAAGAGTCTCACCTCCAGTGTAGTACTCCTCCACAGTCTTGAGCCATCCCATGTCATCATGGGAGTGAGGAATAATGTGAACATTGATGTGATCGGGCTTGACGGGATGACAGGCCTGCAAACAGAAGGTCACGGGTTCGATTCTCCAAGTTTAAAATATACCTATTGACAGACTGTAGTTATTGCGAAGTATACAGATTACACCAGAATAAATCCTCTAGAGCTTTTTTCAAGTGGTCCCCTCGGCCTCAATTTTTTGGAGTCTGACGTACAATAGAGGAGAAAATGAAGGGAGGGGGGGTGGAGGGCGGAACCTCGAGCAATGATGTCTTTCAGACGACCTGTCAGGTCTACCTGACAGAAAATGTTCGGCCTGTGAAATCTGTACATATTACCTGGTAGCTGCAAGTGTCGGGCCGCTTGACTCGGACACGGGGGTACTTGATGTCCGCCAATTTACGCCGATAGTCACTGTCGCTCGCTTGGAGGGTTTCAGCAGTCATTATATATAAGTTCTGTGGGTCAACTTGATAAGGAGAACCAAAAAGGCAGATATATTTTGCAGAACTTCAAAGAATTATTAGTTTATTTGTTAAAAGCCGACATGTTTCGGAGGCACTCCCTCCATCATCAGGGCTACAGATTACACCAGAATAAATCCTCTAGAGCTTTTTTCAAGTCGTCCCCTCGGCCCCATTTTTTTGGAGTCTGACGTACAATAGAGGAGAAAATTAAGGGAGGGGGGGGGTGGAGGGCGGAACCTCGAGCAATGATAAGTCTTTCAGACGACCTGTCAGGTCTACCTGACAGAAAATGACCAGAATAAATCCTCTAGAGCTTTTTTTAAGTGGTCCCCTCGGATCCAATTTTTTGGAGTGTGACGTACAATAGAGGAGAAAATGAAGGGGTGGGGGGGTGGCGGACGGAACCTCGAGCAATGATAAGTCTTTCAGACGACCTGTCAGGTCTACCTGACAGAAAATGTTCGGCCTGTGAAATCTGTACATCTTACCTGGTAGCTGCAAGTGTCGGGCCGCTTGACTCTGACACGGGGGTACTTGATGTCTGCCAATTTACGCCGATAGTCACTGTCGCTCAGATAAAACGACGAGATGAGCACGAACGAAACCACTATCACGCCGACACAAATCACGGTGCTCCGAAGTTTCGACATCGTGCCACAGGAACTAGAAGAATTAAACACTTCATAACTCCCACCCGGTACACAGCATGCAAACGGTTTGGTGAGGATGGAGAAGAAAGATGACATGATAGGGTTAATCCAGTTATGGTCCTAGTAGGGTTAACCAAAAGTTGTAATCCTATATCTTATTCGAAATATTCTTTTTCTTCTGAGAGTGACCGAATGTTTTTTCGGAGGATTTTCAGTATTATCAATTTATCATCTAAGGATATCTAATGGATCCGAAACTATGTAAAATGATCACAGCATATCGATCTATAAACGTCTTAAAAATGAGTTCCTGACTTACAGAGAGGAAAAAAAATATTATTGTTGGATATTTAGAAAAAAAGGAGCCCTCAAAAAGTTCACAAAAGTACCAGGAAAGAAAAACACGACGCACGACAATATTTCAAGAAATCACTTCATTCAGAATTGTTTTTTCAAATCTGTTCACTGTCGCTCAGATAAAACGACGAGATGAGCACGAACGAAACCACTATCACGCCGACACAAATCACGGTGCTCCGAAGTTTCGACATCGTGCCACAGGAACTAGAAGAATTAAACACTTCATAACTCCCACCCGGTACACAGCATGCAAACGGTTTGGTGAGGATGGAGAAGAAAGATGACATGATGGGGTTAATCCAGTTATGGTCCTAGTAGGCTTAATCAAAAGTTGTAATCCTATATCTTATTCGAAATATTCTTTATCTTCTGAGAGTGACCGAATGATTTTTTAAGGAGGATTTTCAGTATTATCAATTTATCATCTAACGATATCTAATGGATCCGAAACTATGTAAAATGATCACAGCATATTGATCTTTAAACGTCTTAAAAATGAGTTCCTGACTTACAGAGAGAAAAAAAAAAATATTATTGTTGGATATTTAGAAAAAAAGGAGCCCTCAAAAATGTTCACAAAAGTACCAGGAAAGAAAAACACGACGCACGACAATATTTCAAGAAATCACTTCATTCAGAATTGTTTTTTCAAATCTGTTTGATCGTTAAAGATCACATTGAAGATGGCTCCGGTAAAAACTGGGTCAACATGCCGTAAAACAATAATAAAAAATTATAAACAAACTGGGAAGACTTAATAAAGTACAACAGGGCTTAATGAAGTATAACTTTCAGTTTTAACTTATCAACAGTCATGGCAATCCAATAATGAAATCGAAACCGTTTTCCACTGTTCTCAAATAACTCATAAACTGCGAAGACTTAATAAAGTATAACAAGGCTTAAATAAAGTATAACTTTCAGTTTTAACTTATCAACAGTCATGGCAATCCAATAATGAAATCGAAACCGTTTTCCACTGTTCTCAAATAACTCAACTAACTGTTTGGTACAAAAATCGTGTAATGAACTGCGTTGACAATGTGTATGGTAAGTTTAGTTAAGACATGTGTTTTATCATATTTTTTGTTTGGTACAAAAATCGTGTAATGAACTGCGTTGACAATGTGTATGGTAAGTTTAGTTAAGACATGTGTTTTATCATATTTTTTCAAACTGCGAAGACTTAATAAAATATAACAAGGCTTAATAAAGTATAACTTTCAGTTTTAACTTATCAACAGTCATGCCAATCCAATAATGAAATCGAAACCGTTTTCCACTCAAATAACTCAACTAACTGTTTGGTACAAAAATCGTGTAATGAACTGTGTTGACAATGTGTATGGTAAGTTTAGTTAAGACATGTGTTTTATCATATTTTTTATGAGGATGACTAGCGCGGAATACATTAACACGTAGCAATGTACTTACAGAGATATCTGTGGCTATTAGGGCCTACTTGTTCAATGTTCATGGAAGGGACTATTTTTTGTTCCATTAGTTCGAAAAAAAAGTTAAAATCATTTCTCGAGTAATATTTTAAACCATGTAAATACCTATTATCCCGCCGAATTTGGTCCTGCTGGAGGACCAAATACGAATAAGCTGATTTCTCATGAACATTTTTACTTATATCAAAATCGGGGCGAAATTTTTCAATGTTATCCCTTAGACAAGTAGCTATAATTTCATACATATTCCCTTTAGTGGGTACTTTACTTGGATATCCGCCTCTAGGAGTTCTCCCTTTAACATTTTCAAATAGGCCTTATACCTAGTTTACGAGTACTTTTCCACCGAGCTACGTACAGTCGTACACCCATGAACATGATTAGTAGTGATTATTTTCCCTGTGTATATTGCAGACAATAGTAATAATAATAATAATAGACTCTTGAGTGGAAGGTAACCACTAGGCGAGGTTAACGCCTTAGGCGTTCTCTACCACCTAACCCTTAGAGCTCTATTATTATGTGGTCAAATTCTCAAATAAATGAGGATAAAATTCCATACCTCGGCTGGGATCGAACCCACGCCCTCCTGATTACCAGGCGAGCGTCTTGACCACTACACCA